>NC_056731.1:132982304-132989804 GCF_019279795.1 Protopterus annectens | reverse complement strand
CTTGTAACATATAGGTATTTTATATATGGACATACCTACTGTATGGGACTATTACATAACATATGGGACATAATTATGTCCTACTATCACAGGACATTTCACATTTACTATGATTTTGGTATGGACACATCTGCCTAGAGGGGGACTGTCCCTCACAATGTAGGACAGGTGGTAACCCAAATCATTGGGCTAGGCTTGGCAATTGGTGGCGCCCGAACACGATGCATTTTGCTTTCACTTGGTATAACTAGCGACACTACAATGGAATACCGGCATGGGGTTTTAAATATCTTTGCTCGAGGGACAGGGACTCAACATTCAGCTATGTGCCTTTGTGTTTACTTCTTATTGTGGTGTTTGCAATGATGTCTTGTATGCTTTGCATAAATTGAAGTATCCACGGACACTGACAGGAGTGATTACTATTAGATGCAGGCTGTACTAGTCAGCATTTTAGGTTGCGCGTATGCAGCCGACATGTTCACGCTTCCGTGTACATGTTTCCTATGCACGTGGCCATTACGGCAGCACGCCTTCATTAATATGCATGTAATTCTGCTGCGCCATCTCTATGCCGCCCGGTCGGCGCAAGGCTAACGCTGTCCTTCCGCCGAATGTCATGAATCCCGGGGAGTATTTTAAATGGAGGAGAAATATCAACATCCTGGAAGAAAGCTGGCTCTAATACCTGAAGATGGTAAAGACCCTTTAGATCCAGCTTCATATGGTCACATTTCAATTCTAAACCATTATTATAAAGTGTTTATGTCTACAATGGCTAAAAGAATTGCAAAGGAGTTTCCAAAATTGATAGATATGAATCAATGTGGTTATGTGGAGGGATGGAAAACATTTTACAACATTAACAGAACAATGATGATCAAGGGGGAAGCAGAATATAAGAAAATACCACTCTTATTGGTGCGTTTTGATGCAGAGAAAGCATTCAAGAGAATAAGATGGGATTTTGAGTAGGGCAAAGAAAATATTTGCATTCCCTGGTACAATAATAAAGTTAATTAGGAGGATATATGAGGGATCGGAGGCAAAAACTAAAGTTAGGGGTTCCTCTCTGATAAGTTCTGTTTGAACAGAAAAACCAGAACATGGTGTCCTCTTCCCCCATTGTTATTTGTATTATATTTATAACCATTGGCAAAGAAAATAGGGGATTTGGAAATTCAGGGATACAATTGGTATGGTAATCAAAGAAAGTTAGCTTTATTTGCAGATGATATTATATGTACCTGATAAAAAAAGAAAAGGATATTTCAGTGTTGTAGAACATTCTGAGACAGTTTCAGTTTTTTTCAGGGTACAGAATTAATGAAGACAAAACAATGGCAATAGCTGTACACTCTGTACCCATGCACAAATTGTTTCAGCAATACCCATATTTATGGGGTCATTATAAAATGAAGTATTTAGGATTAAAAATGATTCTGTTATGGCAGCAAATGATACGTGGGAAGAGACTAAATTAAAGAAAATAATAAAACCAAGAAACTGGATGCTCTGTTTTATGGGTATGGTTAGCAAGATACAAACAGTAAGAATGTTTTTAGTCCTTTAAGTTTTGTATACAGGTCAGGCATATTTTTATCAACCAGAGGAGAAGTTGTAGATAGAAATTAATAAAGAGCTGAAGATTCTTGTCTGAGAGGGGAAGAGAGCAAGAGTCAAATGGGATAAGTTGATCCTTCCAATAGAACAAGGTGATTTTGGATTATCTGATATGAAGGGATATTTCAGAGCTACACAGTTAAGGCACCTATACATATCACAAACGGAAAGTTATAATGCAAAGTGGAACCAGATGATGATGAAACGGGGGGATCTCAAGAAATAAGGAGAGACTGGGATTCTGGATGGAGATCCTTATGGAATAACAATAACCATAAAGAATATCATATTCATAAAGTAGAAGAAAGTATTCAAAGAACTAAGCCAACACAGGAATGGAAAAAGGAGGGTCTGCCAGTAGGGATGACTGCAATTAGGGATACAAACAATAGGCAAGAGGGGGCTGGAATTTATTGGAGAAAATTGGCAAAGGAAACAAGGTATTGGGAGCAAATAATTAGAGAAGGAAAGGTAACAGAATGGGAAGAGGTCAAGAATACATTTGAACTGCAGGCTAGAGATTGCCTTCTCTATCAGAGTGTAGGAAAAGAGAAAGGAATAGGGGATCCTAAGTGAAAAACCAGCAATGATACAGTTTGTAGTTGAATCTAGATCAGAAGCTGATGTTAAAAAAGGAATAGTTAGTAGGGCATATAGAATATTGCATGATAACTACAGGGCACAATCAGAAAAGGTTAGAAAAGGTTGGGAAGAGAGACGGGATAAGCACTTTGCAAAGAAACAATGGGAAAATATATGTATGGCTCCAAAATATGCAACCAAGTCAAACATATTTAGGATTTTTGCTTGGAAGTGCTTGCATAGTTACATTTATACCTCAAGCAGACTCAAATAATTTTTCCTCAGGAAGACTGCAAATGTTGGAGCTGTGATGGGGAAGAAATCAGTAATTGGGAACATATTTTTGTAGTGTAATGAGTTGGCAGACTTTAAAAAATCCCTCTTTAAAATTTTACATCTTCACTAATTTACTCTATACCTCCTGTCCTCAGTCATCTCTAGTATAGTATGCCAATGACTCTACTGTTGCTACTATTGCCAACTCACCCTCTGAGCTCCTTGCTGGTACCCAAACTTCCTTCAACTCAGTTAAATCCTGGCTTACTGATAACCAGCTCATACTCAACCCTAAAATAACAAACTATTACTCTTCCTCCCAAAAAACTTTTCCAATATCAAACTTTCATTTACCATTCTATCCCTTAATAACACTTCTATTCAAGTTGAACCTAACACTAAACTACTAGGAATTACCATAGATGACCAACTAAAATTTGACATATATGTTCACAGCTGCATCAAAAAGACTCACCAGAAACTAGGACTGCTCTATAGATCAAAAAAATTCCTTTCCTCCAATGGCAAGGTCACTCTCTCCCACACTTTCCTACTACCCAGTCTAATGTACGGCTCTTAGATTCTTACTAACCTCAACTCCACCCTCTTTGCTAAACTTGAAACTACCTACAATAAAGTGGCTAGATTTGCTGTCCAACAAACCTACAAATCCCATCACTGTATCTCTTTAAAACTTTTAAACTGGTTAGAACTCCTTCAGCTCCAAATCATTCACTCTATCCTATACCAACCTTCCTACTGTCCAACTCTATCTTCTCTTATCTCCCTCTATTCTCCCACTAGACAACTACGAAGCTGTAACCAAAATCTGCTCCAGATCTACAAACCAAAAACCACCTTTGGATGCAACTTATATGGCTACCACCCCTCCATCACCTGGAATAAACTTCCTCTGGATATTAGGACCCTTACCAACCCAAAACAATTTAAGGCTGCTACTAAAAACCACCTAATAAACCATTGGTCCTGCTTCTGCACACAGCGTCCTTAATTTCATTCCATGCCAGCCTACTTCTCAACCAACTCTCATACTAAATCCAACCTGTTGTCATTTTATTCTCATTTTACTCTCCCTTTCTAACTAGATTCTTCCTCAGTTGCTCAATGTTACCAGCTACAATCTAGTTAATTCTCATTACTACCTCCAACTACTAGCAGTGCTGACCTGACACAACTAAAATTCTTTACCCACCATCTTTTTTCCTTTGCTCTTTACTCTCCTCTTTTTCTTCCCATGCTAACTCACATGACCCATCCTTACTATAGCCTCTGTTTCACTCCAAATCATCTGTACTGTATTTGTTACCTACTATATTTTGCTTTTTAAATTAATACTGTTTCACCTACTGTTATATAAATGAAAATTGTAAAACTGTTTTTTAATTGTTCTCAAATTGTTTCATGTAACCCTATGGAGCTTTTCTCCCCGGGTCTTTGCTGAAAAAGGACTATTGGCTCAGTCAGACTAACCCAGTCAACAAATGTAAACTAAATAAATAAAATAAATAAATCCCTGCAAACTACTCTGTCAGAAATACTGGGTGAGCAAATTGGTGTAACTAAGAAATGTATTTTTGAGCTCTGATACTGAATCTGAATTGTCTAAATATAGTAAGGCCTTCCTGAGTTTAATTCTGGTGGCTGCCAAAAAGCAATTACCAGAAAATGGAAATTAAAGTCTAAAGCAACCATATTAGAAGTAGTGAATATAGTAACAGAGAAGAACTGGAGGTGGATCTTTATAAAATGGAAGGAGCAAATTACACAGAAAATGGGAATTGTGGTAAAAATAAAACCAAAATAATGTTTTGGAGTAAGAATGAGGTTTAAGAGAAGGCAGGAATTGAATGAGCCATATAATGTTCAATTAACAATGTGATATATAATGTTTGCAACTGAAAATATGTCAGTATGGTGTGTTTTCTTACATATAAATGTATGACTGCCTATGTTATAAGTGAAAACTCAAAAAATATGTTTTTGCTAAAAAAGAACAATAAAAACACATCTGGGAGTGAAAAAAAAACTTGATTCAGAGTCACGCATGTCCCTTTTTTATACCAAATGAGCTTAGAGCTGTCATTAAATGTCTTAGAATAAGCAACACCCTTGAACCAAATAGGTTAGTAGCAACAGAGTATTGAGTGGCATTGGGAGACCTACCCAAAAATGTATTCTATTTGCTCATGTTTATGATAAAAAGTATATAATCCTTTTAATGAAGCATGATATCAAATTGTGTTGAAGACTTCCTTTATTAAGTCACAATTCTGTTAGTTCTTTTGTATATTAATACCTCATGTAGATATTTTTAAAATTTAGCCTTTAATATTGCAATTACGAAAACATGCAATTAATGCCTGAATAATCACTATTTTCATAATGGATTTATACAGTGGTGGTGCTGCGGTAGCGTTGTCGCCTCACAGTATGACGTTGTACTGTTTGATTCTCAGCTAGAGCGTCTTCTGTGTGGAGACATTCGTGAATGGGGCGTACCTTCGTTGAAGGTTGTGCATCAGAGCTGGCAACTCGGCACGTAAAAATCTAATGCCAATCATTAGCAGACCGGAGTTCCGCTGTGGAGACCCCTAACCGGAAAAAGGCGAAAGACACAACATTTTATAGTCTCCCTGAGATTTTGCTGGATGACTTTGGTTTGCTAATTATGTTATCTGAACTCCATTTGAATACAATAGTCTCCCCCTCTCAGATTAGGTAAAACCAGATTTTAAAATAAGAGGCAAAAGGAAAGGTAAAAAAAACGTTAAAATCACTGCACATTATAATAACAATGAGGCCTTACACAAACATAATGTAGTCCGCAATACTTTTAAAAGTTTTAAAGATTTTAATTGTTATGATTTTGATTGGTTTGACAGCACACAGCTCTGTAACAGTTAAACATTTTCTAGTAAAAAAATCTGCATTACATGCATATACATTTAGTTTTAAATGTTGCTCTTTGTTGACCATTTAGGTGCAAAAGTAACACAACAGCTGCATTTTGAATTTCTGAGTCAAGTTTGCAGTCATTGTTTAATTGTTTTTCATATATGAACACTTCAAATGTTTGGAAAAATAATTATTGGATTCAGTCCTAACATGCTAGTAATACAATATTTTTATGAATTTGATGTATTTCATATTTGCTCCTGTAGGATAAAATGTTTGTTGAGAATCAGCTCTAATGTGCACTTACAGATTCCCACATTATAATTTCGGAAAAAATGCTATATGTATGCTTTACAAGTATAACAATAATAATTTGGAAAGTCAAAATATGAGCCTTGTCTTCATTTCATTCAGTCAATACTGCGAAACTTCTTTTACACACAAATTATTTCCCTAAAAAAAGCCCTTTCATTGTGATGAAGTCATATAAATTGCCTATAACTATAACCAAATGGATAATTGAACTTGGTGCTGATAAGCCTCCAGGCTTAAATGGTGTAGTTCCTTTAAAACCTGCATTGAAGAAAAGGAGGGCTATTTACTGACTTTTGATTGGTTGTTTGTCTTTTCAATTTTTGAGCTTTTGTATGAGTTGTTATCTGATGAAGGGCTACACTGCCTGAAAGCACTCATCTTGTCTTAATAAAGTGATTTTATCTGCTCAGCCTGTGGTCATTGCCTTTTGTTGGATTACTACACTTATGCTTTTTTAACAGTGGACCTCTGGGTATTTTTTGGACTTTATAACTATAACCCAGGACAATTGCATACACACACACACACACACACACACACACACACACACACACACAAACTTACTCCCACCCTCAAAGGCAACTGGTTTCTGAGTGGCTGCATCTATGATGTTTAGTGTGATCAAGCAAAAGAACTTCAGCCCACAGTGAATCTTTCAGCTTGCTCCCCCGACAAGCATGTAGTTATGCATGCATGTACTCATACAATTCACTATGAAAATCTTGAACCATAATCCTGAAAATCAAAACACTGAGATCATAAAACGCAAAGATGAAAATACTGAAGATCACAATGTGTTAAAATCTTGAATACCAAGTCTCCCTATCAGTGTAGACCCAGGAAGAAGTGCTAACATGGGTCCTGATACCAAGTCTTCCTATCAGTGTAGACCCAGGAAGAAGTGCTAACATGGGTCCTGATACCAAGTCTCCCTATCAGTGTAGACCCAGGAAGAAGTGCTAACATGGGTCCTGATACCAAGTCTTCCTATCAGTGTAGACCCAGGAAGAAGTGCTAACATGGGTCCTGATACCAAGTCTCCCTATCAGTGTAGACCCAGGAAGAAGTGCTAACATGGGTCCTGATACCAAGTCTCCCTATCAGTGTAGACCCAGGAAGAAGTGCTAACATGGGTCCTGATACCAAGTCTTCCTATCAGTGTAGACCCAGGAAGAAGTGCTAACATGGGTCCTGATACCAAGTCTTCCTATCAGTGTAGACCCAGGAAGAAGTGCTAACATGGGTCCTGATACCAAGTCTCCCTATCAGTGTAGACCCAGGAAGAAGTGCTAACATGGGTCCTGATACCAATTCTCCCTATCAGTGTAGACCCAGGAAGAAGTGCTAACATGGGTCCTGATACCAAGTCTCCCTATCAGTGTAGACCCAGGAAGAAGTGCTAACATGAGTCCTGATACCAAGTCTTCCTATCAGTGTAGACCCAGGAAGAAGTGCTAACATGGGTCCTGATACCAAGTCTCCCTATCAGTATAGACCCAGGAAGAAGTGCTAACATGGGTCCTGTCCTGATACCAAGTCTTCCTATCAGTGTAGACCCAGGAAGAAGTGCTAACATGGGTCCTGATACCAAGTCTTCCTATCAGTGTAGACCCAGGAAAAAGTGCTAACATGGGTCCTGATACCAAGTCTCCCTATCAGTGTAGACCCAGGAAGAAGTGCTAACATGGGTCCTGATACCAAGTCTCCCTATCAGTGTAGACCCAGGAAGAAGTGCTAACATGGGTCCTGATACCAAGTCTTCCTATCAGTGTAGACCCAGGAAGAAGT
>NC_056731.1:132959804-132974804 GCF_019279795.1 Protopterus annectens | reverse complement strand
ATGGTTATTCTCTAAATGTATAGAACCCATAAAGTTTTGTAAATCTGTAAACATGAAAAAGTTATTTTGATCTCCCACTCCATCTCACATTTTGCAGCTTTAAAACAGTCAATATCACACACGTTCAAATATAACTCAGAGTAAAAGTACACCAGGTGCATATATATATATATATATATATATATATATATATATATATATATATATATATATATATATATATGGATTCACTTCAGAATATAGAATCCCAAAATATTGAAACCCAAAATATTGAGACCAAAATCCTGAAATTTTAAAACACTGAAAACTCAAAACACTGAATCTCATAATATTGAAAACACACAATATACCAACACTGACAATATCTTAGTACAAGTACATACAGAAACATATTACCCTTCAACAATAAGAAGGGGGTCAAGCGCCCCTGCACCCCCCATGTGGGGGGCTGTGCCCCCCACACCCCCTGCTACTTATATATATATCAACTCTGAGATTACACTTCACTACACTAAGTGCAGTCTCAGAGTTGATATATTTAAGTAGCAGGATGTGTTGGGGCACAGCCCCCCATATGGCAGGATGCAGAGGGGCTTACCTCCTGCTTACACTTTGAGAAAAGTCATATGGTTTTTCTTTGCATTGTTTCTTTATGTACTTTTGCTGGAATATAGTCATTATTGGTATCTTGTGTGTTTTCAATATTATGAGATTCAGTGTTTTGATTTTTCAGTGTTTTGAAATTTCAAGATTTTGGTCTCGATATTCTGGGTTTCAAGACTTTGGGATTATATATTCTGGAGTGAATATATATATATATATATATATATATATATATATATATATATATATATATGTATATCCTTTTAACCCACTTTTGCATATGGAGTTAGGGTATCACTCCAACAGTGACAATCATCTAGAGCCAATGTTCACAATGCTGGGTGGCTAGCCCTGCCATGGCTTTTCATCCATACCACACATACACATGCACATTCACACCTATGGCCAATTTAGGAGGAAACCAGAGCACCCAGAGAAAACCACTGCAAACACAGAAAGGATGTGCAGACTCCACACAGACAGCATCCCAGACAAGAAATGAACTGGGAGTTTACCCTTTCCCCAAAGAGGTGCAGTCTCAGAGCTGGTATATGTAATATGGTGGGTGTTTGGAAAAAAGCCATTTTTGCTTTACTGGCAACCAGCAAAAACAGCCAGGTAAATGTTTTGATTAATAAAGGAGTTCTTTGATATTGTGATCCATGGCTCTCTTGATATAGACACACACACACACACACACACACACACACACACACACACACACACACACACACACACACACAAATTGGAAATACTAACATCAACACACTGCAGCATGGACATGCAAAATGATGACAAAATATAACTAACACAGAAATGTCAATGGAAACTGTGCAAGTTCTGAGACACTACCTTGGATTATGCAAACCATAGATCATGTTTTTTCAAGGGTGGCAAGCCGCTCTACTCTCCCATGCCCTCTTGTAATTATATATACTAATTCTGAGATTGCACAATAATGGAGAATGGGCATATTTCAAAACCCCGTTTTTAATGCAGTCTCAAGCAATTGTTGACCATCTGTTTTGTGAACAGCTGTCATCAGTATTGAACTTTGACAAAAATAAGTGCTACTACATAAAATATATGAATATATATATATATATATATATATATATATATATATATATATATATATATATATATATGTATATTCATAGGTGCAAAGGTGTGTACTAGGTTAATGGCCTTGCAGCCTTTACAAGCCTAGCCCAGAGGATTACCCTGGCATCATGCCACCCAACCTTAGTTCCTAGTCCCTCTGTCTAGTAGAGCCACTGGTGTGATCCCCGGGGTGAATTTTCCATTTCCCATCCACTCATCATGATTTCTCTTCAAGAAGGCCATAGGGTATATATATATATATATATATATATATATATATATATATATATATATATATATATATATGGGTCTACTTTAATTCACTGAAAACTCATTCACTGAATTTCAGTTCACCCTCAAAAAATTGCTGAAAGCTCAAATCACTGAAAACTCATTTCACTGAATCACATTTCACTGAATGTAAGTACTGTTGGGTAAATAAAATGTATATGCCCTTTTCCCCACTGTAGTGCAATCCTGGAGTTAGTATATATAGTTAGCGGGTGTGTGGGGGGCATAGCCCCCCCCACTTAGCTTTTATATTTATTAATCTTATTTCACTGAAAGCTAACAATATAAAACCAAAAGTAGGTGAGGGGTTACGCCCACCTCAGCCCCCCTGACTATGTATACTAACTCCGGGATCACAATACAGTGGAGAAAAGGACATACACGTTTTAAATGCCCAACAGTACTTGCATTCAGTGAAATGAGTTTTCAGTGATTTGAACTTTCAGTGATTTGGTATATATGATTATATGTGTGTGAGTATAATGTTTAATCTGAAGAACAGCATCTCCCCCTATGGCACATTGCTGTGCCAGTAAATATGAATTCAAGCATCTGTTTTGAGAATAGACCCTACCATCATCTGAACATAACAGATAGTGAGGGGCTAATCTGCTGAGGTACTAATACTATGCAAATCCAGCTACCTGCCACCTGTTGTGCACATAGAGCACACAACTTTTTGATCTTCTGATTCCTTTTTATGATTACGAACTTATTGCAGAAGAGGAGTTTGATTGCCATGTTATGCTTAGAGCAATGCTGTCTGGAGCTTATGCTTCTTGAAGAGATATCCTTTGCAAACTGGAGTGAGAGAAAGCAACCAGAATTGTCAATGGTAGCTCACTTTATGAATATGAAAAACTTACAAAGAACAGCGATACCAGGACCCACCCTAGTACCTGCAAATGCCAAGGGGATGGATGATCCACATAGTCTAGCTGGTTTCTGCCCCAAAAGGCAAAGGATGAGCCTCAGGTGCTATGCCAATGAAATGGCAGGTATGCTTGAAAAGGATTAAGATAGACTAGATCCTAGCAATAGAAAGTGATTCTTGGGACATGAAATTTCACTTCACTGCCAAAGATGGCACCTAAGCGTATAATGGAGGCTAAAAAGAACAACCTCAACTTACTCTGTCTTAATTTCACATACAGCACTGATTCTGGAACCAGACTTTTCAAGCAAGGTTGTCTCTCACCTGCTCAAGAGCTGGTCCAAATGAAAAGCTCCAATGCAGGTGTGAGAATGTTTACAAGCCTCTGGCTGGTTGCTGTATAATTGAAGTTTGTACCAATAAATGAAAGGTTCACTACAACATAACTGTAAGTTGCAGAAAAGAAAAGTGTCTTGTTTGTACATTTGTACCTAATAGCTGTTTGAGGTATTGGATATCATGGTTGCGACACTCAATACAGTATGACCTACAGATTTTTTAATTCTACTGGGAGACTTCAGTGATCCTATAAAGACTGCCAATGCATGGATAGGTGTGACAGGGAGGAATGTTGTGCCTGATACACACCAAGAGGTGAGTCATTTTGAATTTCTTGGCTAACTGTGGAATGCCCATAACAAGCGCCATGTTTGAACACAAGTGTACTTAGCCCCAGAACACCTTGATCGAAAGGTTAATGACTGACTTTGCATTGGTGTTATCAGATCTGAGGACGTATGTTCTAAAATCCCAGGTCAGCAGAGGTGCTGAGCTGTCTAATCATCATTTGCTAACAAACTAGGTTACACAGCTGTCAGGTAGCTGCACAGACCCTGGGAACACCAATGTGTAGTGAGAGTGCACAAGAAGTACTTCTGGTCTAAATGTCAGTGTAAGGCTAGTCAGGAGACTCTTAACTTAAAACACACACACACACACACACACACACACACACACACACACACACATTGAATAAGCAAACTCATAGACTAAAAAATAATAATGTCTCCACCTACTGCATTTGCATGGATCCATGTGCAGGTATGAATGTGAGCACACGAGCACGCACATGCACACACACACACACACACACACACACACACACACACACACACACAGAGACACACGCACACAAACACGTACACACAGGTACACACACACACACACACACACACACACACACACACACATGTACGCACACATACACACACACACACACACACACACACACACACACACACACACACACACACACACACAAACACACGCACACACACACACACACACACACACACACACACACACACACACACGTGGGCAGAAGTATACAAAAGCACACACACACAAACACGTATGCACACATGCACACACACGCACATACACACACACACACACACACACACACACACACAAACACGTACGCACACACACACACACACACACACACACACACAAACACGTACGCACACGTACACACATACACACACACACACACACACACACACCTCAATTACAACTCAATATCCACACATGTAAACGCACAAAAACACACAGAAAACACATATCTTACATGGAGGCAAGTGCCCTACCCCCCAAATAAACTAACCTTGGGGTGAGAGTAAGGGTCATAGATACTTCTGTCTCTCACAGCCTTCACTTAGCCCACACTCACCTTTCACAGTGTACACACCCAATGCACACTGCATCCCTAATTACACACACACACACACACACACACACACACACACACACACACACACACACACACACACACACATACACACACATCTTTTGCCACTCATAGCAGCATACATAATCACACACACACTGCAAGCATACTCATGTATACTAGTAATTTTCAACCAGTCAGAGCACACACAAACCACATTCTTTCAACCATTCTCTACAGACCTTCCCTGCTCAGACCACACATGCTGAGCCATAAAGGACACAGGCTAACAAACTCATCAACAAACTCATGCACACATATGACCCAGCATCTGTCTTATATAGCAACAAGTGGTTACTATATAGGACAGATGCACACATATACACCAGTATAGTCATTCAATGAGAGAGCACTTACAGTAAATGGCACCTGAGGAGCCAGCACCTGACCATCAGGTCTAAGATAATGAGGACTCCATTTACGAGTTCAAAAGCTACCTCCAGAAAAACATATTTCATATACCTAGGGAGGTCAATAGGATGAAGTTGCAGGCAAAAGTTAGTCATCTCTTGTCATGCTGGTAACTTGTGGATGCCATAGGTGAAGAAATCTGTCTCATTAAAGCAAAGGACCTTCCATGAAATGCTATTTTGAGGGTTCTCAGATCTGAGTTATGGGTACCAACAAGACTGGAAAACAGCAGTTGCTGCAGTCACTAAATGAGGGCCTAGATCTGTGAAGAATTTGCTGAAGCCATATAGAATGTCTTCTGGATGGTCTCAAGGAGGTTCTGGAAAACACGGGAGTAGACAGGATAGCAACAAAGTTTTTCTTGCCAAAGTGGCAAAAATGCTAGCTTCAGTTGAAAGCAATGTTGAGAAGTAAAAAGAGCGTACAAAAGAATTGCTGAGTCTGGTACACCTGCGTTCCTTCCTCTGTAGAGGCAGTGCCAGAAGCAGGCAGTGACAAGAGATCCAATTTCACTGATGAGGTCACTGTGGCGATTAAGCATTTCTGCTTTGGCAGGTTTGCAGGAGTGAATGAGATCTATCCAGAAGCATCATTTGTCTTGTGGCCAATCTATCATAGCTGGTACAGATTATGCAAGATTTTAACTTGAATAAAAGTAATATTTTAATAACGTGAACAGTTCCAAGTAATAAAAACTATTTATGTTTTATAAATTTAATTATCTGTCATATCTAGAGATGCACCATATGTCAATTGAACTGATTTGTTATATTGAGTTGTGTACCAACGGTGATAAAACTTGACATGAAGTAACATTCCTTGGTAGTTTTTTTTTTTTTACAGTCTGAAGCAACTGCTGTTCCTGAACATAACTTGTGAATAATTTCCTTACTAATTTTGTTGAATCAATGTTCTTCTAGCCTGTTTCTGGTAAATTTAAATCCACAGCCATGATCAGTCTTTTCTTCTCTCCTGTGTTTCATGCAAGAAATGTATGAATTCTAGGTCATCAGCACTTGACTTTGGTGGTCTATACACTCCAATAAGTGTTATATGTTCCCGAATTGTCTTTGTCACAGTTACATAATCAATAGTATTGGTGTTATCGTTGAACATGTAATAATCACAGGTCTAGTAGCTATCTTTAATCCCTGTCATAATACTTCCACCTTATTTTTTGTTAGAATGTCTGTTAAAGACATTTATACAGTGACAGAACTGTTTTCTAGTCATTGTTCATTAACCATGTTTCACAAACAATAACAACATCAGTCTTGAAGAAATGTAGTAAATGTTCAAATAAAAAAAAACTTTATTATTAATGCTCCTAGTATTAACAACCATCAGGGATGCATCAAATGTGTTGTATGTAAACTGTTAAACTTTTGATCTGGCAGAAATTCTGCCTTGTGTTTGTCAAATATTGCAAAATATCTGCTGCAAAAATTCTCTTCTCTGATCTTGACAAATGCACGCCATCCTGTCTGAACACGTGTGCTCAAAATTAGGCTTGGATGCTCTACAATTTCCATTTTTTTTAAAACTGAACTTTTTTTTTCATGTAGGTATTTACCCAAAAAAATCTTTTCATTCATGATGACTTGACTCTCCTTTCTGTATGCAGTTTGTGAAAAATACATCCTAACACCTGTACAAGCTATGCTATCTAAGAGGGTTGTACCGGCATGATATCTTTTCTGACAAAATCTGAAGACTCTTCAACTTCTAGTTCAGTAATATCTGCTTTATCAATTGTTACACAGGAATGGTTGCCATAACCATTAGTATTATTAATCCCACTGTTTTCAGTGTGTATTACATTTGAGGCATACAATTCTCATCCAACTAGCTTTGTACATCCACAGCATGAGCCACACTGTCAACATATGTCTTTCTCATTTCCTTTTCTTACAGTAATATATGATTGGTAACAACTTTTGCCATGATTTGACAATCAACATTTAATACTGAAACAGGACGGAAGTGTGAGAAGCCTAATCCTGAACCGTTCTCCTTCTTTATTAAAGTGATTTTGGCTTGGGTCATAGATGCTGGATGTTTCTAATTAGGTGCAGTAACATAATAAAAAATCCTTAATAAATAAGGTATAAGTCCCTAAATAAATGTTTGACAGAAATTTGTCTACATACCCATTTAAATCTAGCTCTTATTACCTAATTATTTTTGATGACAAAATAGCACTCTTAACGTCTTATGAAAAAGATGTGAAATCTATGGTATTCTCTATTTTAAGAGTTAAACTTAGCCATTATTTATAAGAGTATTATCAGTCTCCCACTGATTACTGTAGAAATCTTTGAAGTAATTGTAAAATCCAGACACGATTTCCTCTTTGTCCAATACAATGTTACCCGATGCATTTTGGGTACCTAGATAGCTGAGATAGTATTATGACACTGAAAGAGTTCACACTGAAGTGCTAGTGGCAGTGGTGGGATTCAAGCCCAATCAGTGCCAAAACAGACCAGCAAATAAATGCATCAGCATAGTATAGAAAGCTCTACATGAAACAGTTGTGGACTTGCCAGCATACTGATTCTAGCGTCTAAAGTAAACTGAAAAACTGAGAGAATGGTATATACAACGATCTAGACATGAGTTGGGGAGGAAAGTGGGAGTGGGATACTATAAATATGTATACAATGATCTGGGTTCGGCACAAGAGTGGAGAAAGGGTGAACCATGCATATACCCAGTGACTGACACATGGTAGGAGGGAGAGGAGGTGATGGTACATTTATTTATTTATTTATTTATTTATTTATTCAGAGTGCTATTAGGGAGAGGGCATTACAAGAATTATACATGCATTTATGCAATGACAGATCAAGTACAACCGGAAGGTGCACAATTCTTACTTATTATGAGTAAGAACACACTAAAATGGAGGTAAAATGTGAGGGGTTTTTTTTAATCTTTTTCAAGAACGGTATAGACCAGAAGAAGGTAGGTTAGTAGGTTGTTCTTATGCATTATTTTAATGGCTAAAAACATACTAAATAGGCAGACTGTGATAGCAACTATTTTATTATTATTTTAATAACTGGTGCCAGGAGCAGGTGAAGGTGTAGAGGGTAATTTTATGTGTTTTTATAAGGATCAGAGAATGAAGAGTGGTAGGCTGTAGTAAGGAAGTGCTTTATGTAATAGGAACATAATCACAGGATGCAAAGGGCTGAGAGTGTGTTTACCAATGTGGTGGGATGAATGAGGGGGTTTACTTTATATAATTTGAACATAATCACAAAATGTAAACTGGTGAGAGCCTGCTTATCAAATCACAAGTGGTAAGATGTAAGGAGGGAGGGGTTACTTTATCTAATTTGGAGATAATCACAGAATACAAAGGGGTGAGAGGCTGTTTATCTGCTGCTTGTGCAGTAGTATAAATACAGACCATCAGAAATGACTAGGGTGCATATCTTTGACTTATACTAAGCCAAAATGTAAATTTATGCCTACAACACTCTGCAGTCTGATACTTGAAGAATCTGGACTGTCTAGCACTTCCTCCGCAATGCAAGCAAGGAGGATACTTCACGTGCTCCAGTGATAGCTTTTCCTTCTTGCTGAGTGTTTGGTAATTGTTGCACACATATACCAATATATATATATATATATATATATATATATATATATATATATATATATATATATATAGATTCTTTTTAATTTTTAATTTTTCAACCAGGAGTAAGGTTATAAAGTTATAATTGTAGATCTGTGTTCTGCTTCACTCCTTTTCAAAGCATTTGCATATCACAATTTATTTTTTACTGGGAAAGTCTGACTTGGAACAAAGCCAATTTTCAGTTGAGGCCTGGGAGAAACACTCCAGATGCATGTCTTTGTAACATGGGAGGAAACCAGAGTACCCAAACAGGGCATACGGACTCCACACAGAAGGCACTTCAGCCAAGAATCAAACTAGACAACCTCTTGTTGTGAGGTGACAACACTACCGCTGCACCACTGCGCCATCCTGTTAATTTGTGAGGCCCATTCACACTGCCCTTAAGGAAAAGAGGAAAGTAATTAATTCTTTGTTAATGATATTAATAAATTAATGCAGAACCATGTATGGAGCTCCAACAAGAATGCTTGAAAACATGACAACAAACTAAAAGCATTATCATTTATCACCCTGAATGCTATTTAACTCTTTAGCATAGGTGTACTTACTGCTTTAACTTACCTAATGCATGGAAGAAGTGATCACCTGAATAACTTTGTACTATCTGGATCAATAAACTAATGAATTTGCTCTGTGTAAGCTGTGTGTGTGTGTGTGTGTGTGTGTGTGTGTGTGTGTGTGCGCATGCATGTGTATGTGTGTGTGTCTGTTTGTGAGTGTGATTAGAAGTGAACTTATGCCGTAAAGCATCATGACAACTACACATAAGAAACCATAAATGAATAAGATCTGAGCCATCAAAAACAAAATTATAAACTAGTCAAATATCATCCCAATATATTTAGAAACACCAAATATGTAAGATTCAGGAATGTGTTCTATTAATTTAGAACTTTTCTGACTGTCAAAACTGTATTCCAGTCTACTTACAGGAGTATCCTATTTTTCACTCACAGTAAAATAAAAAGAAACTACAAATCAATATTAGAGAAAATATCTCGATTAAAGGCTGTCTGTAGGGTACCCAGCCATAAGACAAGCTTCCACAAGCGCAGATTTACACATCACTATAATATAAAGCACCAAGGGAAACAACAGTAAATCCCCAGACAGAAATTCAGATTACAGCAATGTAAAGTTATTTTGCCTGATACTGAATGTTCATGTGATATAACCTGAAAAGTCTGAGAGCAGCAGAAATGATTTCCCCTCTCAGTTATATTTTGATGCAGCCAACTTCCAAAGCTGCAGTTCAATCTAATTGTACTTTGGTTATTTCATGAGGCCTGTTGGTTATCATGTTTCATAGACAATGAATATATAGGTTCATCAATTCATACTAAGCTAACTGCCCTTATGGGCCATTTTAAGCCTAGCTGTGAGACTCAAGCCCTGCACCTTGTATTTGTAAGGCAAACACCTTAACCATTAGGCCACCCCATTTCAGACTATATAGTGTCATTTTAAACACCTTCACGTGTTACTACTATGTCATCCATGATTTCTGTAGTATTAGAGTAAGTACAAATGTGGGCTGTATACCTTGTGACATTTATATTGAAGACAGGATTCAAGATTTTTGGTTTAAATATCCTTCTTTCTACTTGTTCTGTTTCTCTGCCTAAAAAACTATCCCATCTCACTCCATGCCCAAGGTTTTATTCCATTCCTTCAATTATTATAGGACCTTCTTAACCTACAGCAAAGGCTACTCTTAGATTTTACTTTGATCTACCACAATCATAATATAATTAGAAGAATGTGAGAGAAGGGCAGTTCACTAAAACGTGAGTCATCAAATAAAAAAACTAGCTCTGACCTTCAAAACCTGCAAAAATTGTTCTTCTGCTCAGATACAGAGTTTTAATGTAAGATTGCTAAAATTGATAGAGAAGTGGCAAGAATGTAAAACAAGATAATAAAAAACAAAACAAAAAAATTTTTCTAAGATGAAGTAATCTCAGACATGATTAATATCTACACAGGGGTGTAGAGATTTGTGGGGAAACAGAAATATAGATCTATGTGTTCTATTCCAATTTACATTTTTTTAAATCATTGATTTAGTGGATTTATTTCTTTGATTAAGGAATAACACATTAAAGAATATTTTCTAACTAAAAAATGTTTGTGTGTGTGTGTGTGTGTGTGTGTGTGTGTGTGTGTGTGTGTGTGTGTGTGTGTGTGTGTGTGTGTGCATGGCTGCAGGTCAAAAGAACACTCATATGACTGATGTTTTTTAGTGCTGTAAATAAGAGCTATTGCTCATATGACCAAGCATTCTTCTTAATGCTGTTTTAGCTGGCTGCTTTTTGTACAAGATCGTGTTACGGTGGGGTGATGGAATTTGTCCTTCCCTGCTACTGTGTGATTTCAGTGTAGGTAAATTGTCTTCCAGAATGCAAAGCATTACCAGGGAATTCTGTCAGGTGCCAGGATCCGCCATATCACACATGCACTCAAGTCTCTCAACAACAGGTACTGTTGTGACTCTGAGTAACGAGGCACGCACGGTGGACTGTGGTGCACGGTCCAAACCAATAAGAGCAAAACCAAGGAGGGACCAGCACACACGACAGCAGGATATAAATAATGATATTTATTCCAAGGTAGCTAAAAAGCTGCCTGCCATGAAAATAACAGACCGGTTTCGGCTTAACAAGCCTTTATCAATGTTCCATTTCCTTTGCAAAAAGTGATTATACAAAACAACATCACATCCTGGTACTGTTTATATACATCTCTCTAAAATGGTGTACTCCTGCCATTGGTCGACAGACTCATCCAACGCAGTTGCAAATTAAATTATGCTAGCAACAGTACAAATGAATATATGAGATTGAAACAAAAATAGAGATCATGAAAATATAACTAAGTCTCTATTAAAAATTAATTTAAACTGACAATTGATTGCCACAATGCTAATATTATATAGTCAAAGCCATGATGACCCATTGTGTTGACAAGGACTCAGTTATGCATTAGAATTATTGAGTAATCATGTACTAGAATTATTTGGGCTTGAATAAATACCTAAGTGTGCCATGAAGTATATCTTACTTACATAAATGGTACAAATGTGTACTGATAACACAAAAATATTTAAATTATTGTTTAATTGTACCTTCATGTACTTCATATTCATTCAACCCTGGTTTGAAAAAGGCTCCAAGTTTAGTGATCCACATACTTTCCATATTATTTAATCTGGTATGCCATCCCATCTTGAAATTTCTGTGGAGTTGAATTTTATCAATAATGATAAACTTAAAAGAGGCACCTGTGTGATTTCTACTGTGTTTGTATAAAGCATTTGTTACTCAACTGTTTCTAATAGAGCTTAAATGTTCACTGATCCTTATTCTAATGGGTCTAGAGGTCTGACCAACATAAAAGGCAGAACAGGTGCAATAGGCCAGATAGATGACCCAATCAGAGCTGCAGTTTCCAAAGATGTTGATGTTGTATACCTCCGGAGTGTTTTTGCTGCTAAATTCTTTTGTTTTGCAAATGTGCTGACATGCACAACAATGTCCACAAGGGTAACAGCCCACCAGTGGGTCACCAAAAAGTGTTGTTTGTATTGTAGAGGGTGGTGTAAATCTTTTATAATGTGTTAAATGGGAATGGATGGTCCGCCCTCTGCGGTAAGAGAAAGCACATTCATCTGGGAGAATCTCATTGAGAATTGGGTTAGATTTCAATATATCCCAGTGTGTACTAACAATCTCTCTAAACCTAGATGTATTGTTGCCATAAGTGGTGACTAGTCTGATGGGTTGTTGGCAATTGCTTTGTTCATCCTCTTGTGATCTATTGTATTTCAATAATTCAGACCTGCTTCTGTTCTTGGTTTGGGTCACCGTATTGGTTAGGTGTTCCGAATTATATCCTCTATCAATAAATCTTGCTTTTAAATCCTGTGTGTGTGAAGAATATTCTACATCTGTGGAACATATTCTTTTGAGTCGCAAAAATTGAGACTTTGGGATGAGGCTGATGATGTGGCGTGGGTGAGAACTGGTAGCATGAAGTAAAGTGTTGTATTGTGGAAATTTTCTGTGTATGGATGTAGCCAAAGTATGATTAGGCAATCTTTTGACCACAACATCCAAAAAAACTATTTCATGATATCCAGTGTTAGCTGTGAAATGTATATCAAAAGGATTATTATTGAGATATGCAACAGATTTTGATAATTCTTCCATATGAAGTACATGAAGGTGCAATTAAACAATAATTTAAATATTTTTGTGTTATCAGTACACATTTGTACCATTTATGTAAGTAAGATATACTTCATGGCACACTTAGGTATTTATTCAAGCCCAAATAATTCTAGTACATGATTACTCAATAATTCTAATGCATAACTGAGTCCTTGTCAACCCAGTGGGTCATCATGGCTTTGACTATATAATATTAGCATTGTGGCAATCAATTGTCAGTTTAAATTAATTTTTAATAGAGACTTAGTTATATTTTCATGATCTCTATTTTTGTTTCAATCTCATATATTCATTTGTACTGTTGCTAGGTCTGTCGACCAATGGCAGGAGTACACCATTTTAGAGAGATGTATATAAACAGTACCAGGATGTGATGTTGTTTTGTATAATCACTTTTTGCAAAGGAAATGGAACACTGATAAAGGCTTGTTAAGCCGAAACCGGTCTGTTATTTTCATGGCAGGCAGCTTTTTAGCTACCTTGGAATAAATATCATTATTTATATCCTGCTGTCGTGTGTGCTGGTCCCTCCTTGGTTTTGCTCTTATTGGTTTACTGGTTTGAAAAAGGCTCCAAGTTTAGTGATCCACATACTTTCCATATTATTTAATCTGGTATGCCATCGCATCTTGAAATTTCTGTGGAGTTGAATTTTATCAATAATGATAAACTTAAAGGAGGCACCTGTGTGATTTCTACTGTGTTTGTATAAAGCATTTGTTACTCGTCTGTTTCTAATAGAGCTTAAATGTTCACTGATCCTTATTCTAATGGGTCTAGAGGTCTGACCAACATAAAAGGCAGAAAAGGTGCAATAGGCCAGATAGATGACCCAATCAGAGCTGCAGTTTCCAAAGATGTTGATGTTGTATACCCTCCTTGGTTTTACTGTTGTGACTCTGTCATAGTCCATGTTGGTGTGAATGACTTGAGACATACCTGTCTGGAATATATGAACAGAGACATGATTGAGCTCTCCGACTATGTGTCTCAGGCTGGTATGTTCCTAGCCTTGAGGAGTATTTTACCTTCACCTAAGATGATGCCTCAGTACAAACAGAAAATGATTGACTTCAATAACTGGCTTAGTTTCTGGTGTCATTCCAAGGGCATACAGTATCTGTTAGCCTGGGATGACATTATCGACAGTCCTCAATGCTTTGCCAGAGATGGTCTTCATCTGTCACCCCTGGGATTTCGGCTACTGGCCAAGGCTCTTGCCACCCCCATAGTGCCTTTTTTTAGGCAGTGACTCAAGGACAAAATTCCCGATGTAAGAACTCCATCTAAGAACAACCTCAAGGTTTTGCTGCTAAACACTAGGAGTCTTAACATGAAACTGCATTCACTGGAAGCAGTCCCCACCTTGGAAGATATAGACATTTGTGCAGTAACGGAGACCTGGTTCAAGGCTGTGGAGAGCACCCCAGCCATATTGAACTACACCTCCTTCCACACATTCAGACCACAAACTGAAGGCATGAAAACTAAAGGAGGCAATATATCAATATTCATTAAAGATAAATACACCTCCAGATTGGTTAGACAGCATGATTCCCTGGAGATACTTCAGGTGCAATTAACTGTTGGTAGTTCAGCTACAGGACCCCCTCCATGAATCAGGACACCCATTCTGCCTATTTGGATCCATTTGAATCTATCATGATACATCCAAACACCATGGTTTTGGGTGACTTTAATTACCCATCCATTGACTGGGGAAATTACTCATGCAGACACTCAGTTGCCCAAAGGTTCCTTGACTTCATTAACTCCAATGCCCTGGACCAGCTAGTTGAGACCCCCTACAAGGGGTGCCAGCATCCTGGATCTGGTGCTTATCAATATGTGAGAACCACTGTAGCACCTCCTTTGTGAAGTCTTCCCTGGTGAGTTGCTATAACACCTGACACCCCCCCCCCCCGTAGCACAAACTAAACTAAAAAACTTCTCCAAACCAGATTATAACCTCTTACGCAATGGTATAACTAGCTACATTGCACCTCCTCCACCAGACGGTACTGGCAACTATGCCATTTTTTAC
>NC_056731.1:132804804-132954804 GCF_019279795.1 Protopterus annectens | reverse complement strand
TTTTATTGCTATGGTCCGCATGCTTTGTTAGCATTAGTCTTCTGACTTCATAGCCTGATTGTCCTGCCCCGTTTTTTATTGCCATGGTCAGCACTCTTTCCAGTTATAGTTGACTTTTACTCTCTTTCAAAATGTGGAATATCCTTAGGTCCATATGCAAGAAAGAATTGCAGCTGTAGTCCACATATTTTATGAAAATGTGAAACAAGCCATCCAAATCAAAGTTCTAGTGGAGAAGAATGGAATTAATACATGCTCCAAGAAGGAAGTTATACTAATTCCTTAAGACTCTAATCAGAAAGATGCACTTGGCCTCAATGGGCAGAAGTAGCTTGATGCATATTTAAAGTGATGGAATACGATTCAAAAAGCAGAGACCCTGTGGTTGCATGAACCCTAAACAGTGTCTGCGTGATCATACTAAATTAATATCCAACCCTGAGTGATAGAGAAACATTAAATTCGGGCTACCTAAAGTCCACTCTTCAAATTTTCCCTTAAAACTACCTTCCTTGAACTATACTACTGATCTAATCAGCGTATCCTATAATTAAAAAGATCATCTCTACTTGACTCCAAGTAGACTATTCTCTATCTGTTAAACGTAGCACTTGCTCCTACAGTACTTATTACCTTGATACGGCACTCTTGTCATAGATAGTACCCCAAAAAGGCAACCCCCCATTTCTCGGTCACCCACGGCCCCCGGAATCTTTTTTAAAGTTTTTTTGTCTATTCCTTCTAGCATGTCGAGGGATCAGTTGCTAGTGTCCTCTCCTGCTCAGCTGGTGAACCTGGGAATATTGAGGCAATGTTACAATTGCCTCATGTACACAGACAACCCTCTCCTCCTCCCACAAAACACAAATACATGCGAGAGATGCAACTATACGGCCAAACTGGAGGCTGAGCTCTCTCAACATATGACTGGCAAGACCAGTCAGGAGGAGAAGGTTACCACACACACTATAGACCCAGTCTCACATATTACCATTACAACCTCAAATCATACACATAAACACACAAAGACATACTCGGAGGCTCTGATCAAAAATCTACCAAAACAGCAGAGGCCACCAAAGCAGACACCCAAACAACCACCACCTCAGAACACAACACCTGCAACACATAGACCTCACAGTCAGAGTGTCAAACAGTCACAGCCCTTAAGGCCAAACACAATGCCAGACACACTAGTCATTGGTGACTCCATAGTCAGACACACTGACGTCCCGCTCACCAGACTGAGTAAGGAGAAGGTCACAGTAAGCTGCCTGTCGGGCGCTAGAATCCGCCACATAACGCAAGCACTCAGGTCTCTCAACAGCAGGTACAAATATGATTCAGTCATTGTCCACGCTGGTGTAAACGACCTGAGACGTACCTCCTTGGACTACATGAAAAGAGACATTGAGGAGCTCTCTGATTATGTAGCCCAGACAGGTATGACCCTGACCTTGAGCAGTATCCTACCTTCACCAAGAATGATGCCACAATACAGAGATAAGATGATCAGCTTTAACAATTGGCTTAAACACTGGTGTCATTCAAAGGGGATCCAGTGTCTGTCTGCCTGGGATGACATGCTGGACAAGCCACGCTGCTTCAAGGGACGGCTTGCACCTGTCACCCTGGGATTCCGGATATTGGCAAAGGCTCTTGCCACCCCATAGTGCCTTTTTAGGCAAGGCTCAAATTCTAAACCTACCACCCTAGAACACAAAAAGGAAAAACTAAGGGTAATGCTGCTCAATGCCAGAAGTCTAAATCTCAAAATGCACGCACTCGAGGCCCTTCTCAGTATGGAGAACATCGATGTCTGTGCTGTGACAGAAACCTGGTTCAAGGCTCCTGAGAGCACCCCAGCGCTATCAGGTTTTATCTCATATCATGCGTTCCGGCCCCAAAATCTGGACAATACCAAGAAAGGAGGGGGGGTATCCATATTCATCAAGGACACCCACACCTCAAGACTGGTGGCAACGCACGATGCATCGGAGACCATCCAGGTGCAATTAACCATAGGCAAGACTGCTCTGCAAATTGTAGCATGTTACAGGCCACCCTCACAAACTCAGGAACCTCACATGGCCTTCCTGAAAACACTAGAGGGATAAATGTATCACCAAACACCATCATACTAGGTGACTTCAATTACCCTAATATAGACTGGGAACACTACTCAAGCCCAAACACCCTAGCCCAAAAGTTCCTGGAATTCATAAACTCAAATGCCATGGAACAACTAGTCACCATCCCCACAAGAGGAGATAACATACTTGATCTCATCATCACGAACATGGGAGCACAATGTTCAACACCGGAGGTGTACCCCTCACTGGTGAGATCAGACCACAAACTAATCTTGCTGGAGGTCCTCATCCCACCCCACCTGAAATAAAAAGACCACAGTAAAGAACTTCTCAAAAGCCGACTTCACACTTCTAAAGACTAGTGTGGTCTCCTTTAAGGCCCCGAGCCGGCGGAAAACAGTACTCAAGCCGCTGAATCACTTACAAATGCCTTCTACCAGCACCTGCAGGACTGCATGGATAAGGCAATCCCAAGCAAAACAAAGACTCTTTGTACCAAAGGCAAGCGTCCAGTCTGGTGGACCCCAGCCATAAACAAACTCTACAACAAAAGGAGGAAGCTACTACAAGATAGAGCAAAATCCTTAAAAGGTAAGACACCCTTGATCACTATAAGTAAAAAACTAAGAGCTCTCATAAAATCATCCAAAGCAAATTTCGAGAGAAAAATAGCTAAAGACTCAAAAGACAATCATAAGGCCTTCATTAGCTATGTTAGAAACCTGGGAGGAAACTCCCAGATATGCTCAGAGCTAGTTCAAAATGATGTGAAGATTACTGATCCTACAGACATTGCCAACATACTGGCTGACAGGTTCAGTGCAAACTTCTCCCCCCCCCAAAAGGAGAGATATCTATACCAAACGATTGCAGCCACCCAAACATCTCCAGCGCCCAAGTGAGAACTGCTCTCTCCAAAGCAAAAAACACAGCATCCATGGGACCTGATGGTGTCCCCGGCTGTGTGCTCCATGAACTCAATGAGGAATTAAACCCACAGCTAGGACAGCCGTTTAATCAAAGTCTTACCTCTGGATACGTACCCAGGGAGTGGCGCACTGCAACTGTGGTACCACTTCACAAAGGCGGTGCCTCCACCGACCCTGGAAATTACCGGCCGATTAGCTTGACAAGCCTTATCTGCAAAGCCATGGAGAGGATCATAATGGACCTCATAAATAAAGACATAGGGAATTTGCAGACTTTGGATCCAACCCAGTTTGGCTTTGTCAAAGGCAGATCATGCCTTTTAAACTTGGTTGACTTTTTCGAAACAGTCACCAAAGCCATTGATGAGGGAAAGGCAGTCCATACAGCCTACCTCGATCTGGCTAAGGCCTTCGATACAATACCCCATTCGGGTATCATTGAAAAACTCATCAGCTTAAATGTCAACCCATACATCACAAGATGGGTTGCAAACTGGCTGAGTGACAGAACCCACAGGGTCAGAGCTGCTGGCGCAATGTCAGACTCAAAGCCTGTCACAAGTGGTGTCCCACAGGGCTCAGTCCTGGGCCCACTCTTGTTTGGCATCTACTTTTCCGAAGTACAAGCAAACACAGGAGGGTTATGGCTGACAAAGTTTGCAGATGACTGCAAACTGGGCCATAGTAGAAAACACATCTGACACAGATATCCTTCAGAAGGGTCTCACAGAAACGGATAACTGGTGCCAGAGCCACGGCCTAAAGTTAAATGCCAAAAAATGCATAGTCATACCCTTCGGGAAAAACAAGGTTACCCCTAGCTACCAAATAGGTGGCAATCCACTGAGCACAGAAGAAGTTATCAGGGACCTGGGGACCCAGGTTGATAGTAGTCTGTCATTCGACACCCATGTAGCTAAAGTAGTTAGGAAGACCTTCTACATTGCCCACCTTATCATGAAGGGATTCTCATCTAGATCAAGGGAGGTCATAGTCTCCCTTTACTCATCACTCATCAGACCAATGATTGAGTACAATGCCCCATTCGGAATGTATCTGACCCGACACTTGCAGCAGCTGGAGAGGCCACAAAAGTTCCTCACCAAAAGGATAAAGGGTCTCAAAAATCTGTCCTATGCTGCCCGACTGAAAGAAGTCCAGCTCTATTCAGTCGCGAACCGCATGCACAGAGGTGAGCGTTGCCTAACATACAAGGCCATGGGAAACGCGGATGTGATGAATATGGTTCACCTCGAAAAATCTAGAGCGAGCAGAGCCACAAGGGCGGAGACTTAAACCTTGACACGGCTATTAATAGGACATGCTGGAGGGATAGATTCATCACCCAAAGACTCCCTATGCTGTGGAACAAAATCCCGGTACATGTGAGGCAGAGCACCTCGCTGGCCTTGTTCAAGAGAAATCTTGACCAATGGATGGGAGATCGCAGATATACCCCAGGGATTACCTCAGTGTCACTGCTCGACAGAGGCACAGCAAAATAATGGGTATAGTTCCCCATACTAAAGGGGTGGCGTAAGCCACAAAACGATGGGCTAGGCTTGTAAATGCCCTCGGGCAGATAGCCTAGTATGAACCTATGAACCTATGAACCTAAATGCTAAGGATTTCAACAGGCAATGAATGCCTTGTTTGGAACAAGACAAGAAAAATCCAGGGCTATGTTGTGGTAGTTTCCCCATTCAACAATAGCTAACACTGCATTCATAGTATTAAGGCTCTGTGATGTTTTAATATCATTTATAAGCTTGAACCCTCACCAAATGCACCACAAAGCCATGCTCCAAGCCTGATGTCAGGTCATTCTCACATTACATAGGGTAGTTACTCACTGATTGAGGTGTGGCTTGTAGAGTATGTTAAACATGCTAATTAATTATTCATAAAGGCTTATGTGGAGCTTTCTTTCTGCATCATTAGTTTTGGATCACAGAAGTAGGGGAGCTCAGTTACTGAGCTTTTTTGCATGGATGTTCTGAATCCCAACTGTGCCTTTATATATCAATGGAAATGTATAATCAGTCAGCCAGCCTATTTGTGGAAGGGGAGAAAAACTGGGTAACCTAGAGACAACTCAAGCTGATATAAGAAAACATTCAAACCAAACAAGCAGTGACTGGAAGTCATGATTTATCCCAAGATCCTTTAGGCAAGCAAACCTAATGGACTTCTCCAAAGCTGATTACAGCCTCCTGAGGGATGGTATAAACAGCTTCACAGCCCCCTCCCTCTCTGTAGGAACTGGCATCCAAAACTCTACCAAATTACTATATGACCATTTATATAGATGCATGGAATCAGGACTACCTGACAGAACTAAATCATCCTCCACAAGGAAGAGCAAACCTGTCTGGTGGACATCTGCAATAAATAAACTATATAACAAAAGAAAAAAATTGCTGTCCAGGACCAAGAAGGAGCATGTGCCCAATTGGAAGCAATCTCTCCATAGCCTAAACAAGCAAATAAGAGCACTAGTGAAATCCTCCAAAGCAAACCGAGTCCAAATTGACCACATCTACTAGAGACAATCATAATGCCTTCTTCACATATGTCCGTAATCTTAAAAGTAGCACCTTGATCTGTTCAGAACTGGGGGTCAAGGACACCACATATACAAATGCCGTAGATATAACAAACTTGCTGGCTGACAGATTCAGCAAACATTTCACCCCTCTGTCTCCCCATCAGTAAATCAGGACATTTCCAGTACCTGCACCCTTCCCCTTATATCTAGGGATCCAGTGATTCATCACTGCTCTCTCAAAGGCAAAAAATACAGCCTCCATGGGACCCAATAACACCCCAGGCTGGATCCTACATGAACTCAGGCAGGAAGTTGCAGCAGCATTAGACACCCTATTGCCTGAGTACCAGCTTTGTCCCAGCTGAGTAGGAGGACAACCACTGTCATCCCTTTACACAAAAGTGGAGCATCCACTGATCCGGGAAATTACAGACCCATCAGTCTAACTAGCCTGATCTGCAAGGCCATGGAATGATTATCATGGACCTCATTAACAAGGACATTGGCAACCTTCAAACACTTGATCACACACAGTTTGGCTTCATCAAGGGGAGGTTATGTCTGTTAAATTTGGTCAACTTTTTTTGAAACAGTCACCAAAGCCATGGATGAGGGGAAGACAGTGCACACTGCCTACCTTGACATGGCAAAAGCCTTCAACACTATTCCCCACTCAAGCATAATAAATGAACTCTCTCAACTAGGCATCAATCCATATGTTACCAGATGGTTAGCTAACTGGTTCACTGATAGAACCCACATAGTCAAAATAGTGAAAGCCACCTCAAGCAGTAGACCCATAACTAGCAGTGTAACCCAGTGTTCTGTCTTGGGGCCTCTGTTATGTGTGATTTACTCTTCTGAGGTGTGGGGCACAACCAGTGGGCTATGGCTGACCATGTTTGCAGAAGACTGGATGCTGGGTGCTGTCACCAAATCCCCTAGTGACGTGGACATCTGCCAAGAAGGTGTCATGCAGACACATGAGTGGTGCCAGACACATGGCCTCAGGCTGCATACCACAAAATGCAGCATCATCCCCTTTGGGGAGAGTGATGTCCCCACAAATTATCACATTACTAACAATGTCCTAAGCACGCAATCAGTTTTGAGGGGTTTGGGCATACAGGCTGATGGCACCATGACATTTGACCACCATGTTGCTTCCGTTGTAAGGAAAGCCTTCTACATGGTCTACCTCATATGTAAGGGTATCTCATCCAGGGACATGGGGGTCATAACATCCATGTATTCCTCCTAAATAAGGCCCAATATTGAGTATAATGCCCCCTTTCATCATGTACCTCGCAAAACACATGCAGCAGCAACTGGGGAGATCACAAAGGTTCCTCACCAGGGAATACCGGGGCCTCAAACATCTACCATACACAGATAGGCTAAAAGCCCTATCCCTCTACTCAGTTTCATACACACTCCTCAAAGGTGACCTCTGTCAGGCATATAAGGCGATCTCGGACCCCGCCTTGATGGGACTGCTGCATATCCGCAAGTCAAGCTCCACTCGAGTAACCCGCATACACGGCCTCAACCTGGTCTGTGACATCAATAAGACTTGTTGGTGGGACAGATTTGTGTCCCAGAGACTCTCCCATCTGTGGAATAAACTCTTTCTTCACGTCAATCAGAGTGCTTCATTACTACTTTTTAAATGCAACTAGATAACTGGATGAGAAATAGAAAATACATCCCTGGTATTCCATCCATGTCCCTGCTAGAAAGGGGCATCAGGTGCTGATTTGTCTAAACATGGGCTAAACTCTTAGCTAGGCTTATAAAGGCCTTAGGGCCAATAGCCTAGTAACTTCCTATTATCCTATGATCCCACAATGAGCTATCATAATGCCCAAATTAGCCTTACCAGTAACCTAGCAATGAAGCTTCTTTAAGCTTAGCTATGGGAACAGAGCAATGGCCATAGTGCTTGTCATTCTTAAACAATTCTGCAGTATCTAACTGTATACTCAGATAAGCAGCCTACCTTGTTGGCCATGACATTGAAAATAAACTAACCCACTCTAAATACCTAATGGGCACTGAGGGGATTTTTTTATACATTATAAATATCACTTATATTACCTTAATTCACTTAAATGGGTAATAAAACAAGAGGTTTTGCATTGACGTGTATGTTCTGACCAGTAAGAAGTATGAAACTCTAATGACTACCATTATTGGCTGACTGTAAACATCAGTGATAACCCAGTTGACATAATGGTTGACTTCCATCCAATGCCTGTAATATTTCTGCATGCTCTCCCTATGCCTCTGTGGGGTCTCTTCACCTCCCAAATACATGCTGATTGTTTTCACCTCAAACTCTCCCAAGAATGAAGCTGTGGGCAGCAGAACATACTTTAGATTATGCCTATTGGGGGAAGAGTTGTATAGACCAACACTTTGGGCACTGACTTTTTTGCTCACTATACTCTAGACAGGAGAATATGGATTGCAGACTGCATGCCGTGAAGGCTAACCACTCAATGGTGTAAAAATTGGCTCCATGTGATTGGGTCATATTCGCTAATGTCACCAAAACTAGGCATGGGTATTTGCTGGTGATAAATGTTTTGAGGACCCAGCCTACTTCCACCTACACCAGGGACCCACACTAATGGTGGCTGTGATCTACATACCCCTACTAGCCAGTGCATACCCACTTAAAGCCCATAAAGTCAATAAGCTACTGGCCAGCTGGTGTCCAGTTGCCCAGCTTGGGTTATTTGAGATATCCCTGCTGAGAGAAAGCTGGACATAAAACCAATCAACATCCCAAACATGAACTAAGACTGGCTACACTCATTATAGGTTAATTGACAAGTCATAGTTTGGAAGTGGATGACATAATGGTAAGAAGGAGGCTGGACAGCCTCTGTATCCAGAAGACAAGATGGAAGGTCAGTGCATCAAATTAATTTGGCTCAGGGTCTACTACTCGAGATCAGGATTAGTGACAGACTCTTGGCAGTCAGACTGCAGTGCAAGATAGGACAGTATTCATAGTCTTTGTCTGTGCCCCACAGCAGAGTTGTGACTGTGAGGAAAAGAGTGCTCTCAGGCAGTAGTTACAGGACCTGCTTAATAAAGTGGGACAGCATGACTTGGTATTGACACTGGGGACCTGAATGCACATATTGGTACAGACAGAACAGGATATGAAGACTCCCTGGGTCCATGTGGGTGGGGCACCAGGAAAAAAGAAGGTGAGGTCATTCTAGGCTTCTTTCTGACAAATGGTATAATGGTGTCTAACAAATGGCTGAACAAGAGAGATAGTCACAAGATCACATACAAGACTTGCCAACATTCAACTCAGGTAGACTTCCTCCTGTTAAGGAAAGGGCATTGGGATAGAATCAGTTATTGCAAAGTCATTCCCAATGAAACAGTTAGCCCACAGTGTAAACCACTGGTTGCCAGAATCAGCTGCAAGCAGTGGACAGAAAAGGCTCTAAGATCGGCAAAAAATAGGCTGAAGACTTGGAAATTGACTGGAGAGAAACCATGAAAGTTCAAGAAAATACTCTGGGCTCTAGCACCTCAGAAATAAGAGAAAATAGGTGGAGTTGAAAAAGAATGGCATCACCTCAAATCACACTGTGTGAGGGCTATAGAACAGGTATGTGTCTAAGCCAGGTATGAAAGTAGGGTGTAGATCAATATGAGTGTATGTACCTTTAAAAAGCTATCCAAGGGCTTGCACAAGTGTATAAATACTGAGCACTTGCGAGCTTGACTGCCATTTCGTAGTAAGCTGCTGAGATATAAGCATGTATGTATGCAAGGTCTGTCTGTCTGTTAGCTAGCTTGTTCATACTTTATTATGCTGCTGTCCATTCTGATGTGTTTCTATGTATTAAAGCATCTAAACAAAATCCCCTGCCTGCTTGACTTATGTGTTACAGAAGGACGAGCAACATGGTGTCAGAAGCGGCATGTCTAAAGGACACGGAATCAAAAACGGCATATCCAAGGGCCATGAAGTTAAAGGCGGTTTGGCTAAAATGACTTAAAGTACTTGCTTGGAGCTAGTGCAATATAAAGGAGTGACTCATCCCTAAAATGTGCAAACTTCACAAAACAGACACATTTCAGGTATTAAAACTCCCTCAGCACTATTTCTTTTTGCATAATATGAAATGGGGCATACAGAACATTCTAAATGATGTTCACATAACATGATATGAACGATATTGATAAAAATATTCAAATTACTATAGAAAATGTTTGAAATAAAGTCCAAATTGCATAAAACAAATAAAATAAGGGGAAACGACTGCATTTTCACAAAGTATGTATTTTCCATATTAAGCAAAGCTATCCAAGTTATCAGACCTGTATAAAAATGTGTGCATGTTTGTGCAGTGTTATAATAAAGTTATTTTGCAAAAGTACAGCCATTACAGGGCATATTTTGCAGAGTATAGCCATTACAGAGCATATTTCACAAAGTACAGTATTTCAGAGAGTTTATTGTGCATTTGAATGTTATTACAAGCTCACAGAACTGTTTCTTCATATATAATTACAACGGCCATATTTTCAGTGTGTTTGTGTATACTTTGTGGGCATAGCAGACAGATTTTGAAAACCGAGTGCACTTGTGTTTGACAGTAATATTGCTGAGAATTGGAAAGTGTTTGAGCAAGAGTAAGACATTTTCATGCAGGCTGCATTTTCTGATAAAGATGACCATACAAAGGCATTAATTCTGCTTAATTTAGCTGGGTTAGAAGCCATAGAAAGGGAACGCTCATTTGTGTATGCACTTGCTATTTATGCTGGAGAGGGGGAACCATCATATTGTTATACAGGCTGAGACAAGGGAAGACCCTGAGTGCTTAAAACTTAAATTTAGACAAATGTGTAACCCCCAGACAAATGTTACAATGGAAAGGCATTTATTTTATACAAGGGATCAAAAGCCTGGTGAAACTTTTGCAGCATATATACCTGACCTGAGAAACAAAGCTAAAACATGCAGATGTGGTGATTTAAGGGATGAGTTAGTAAAGGACAGACTTGTGTGTGGTATAAAAGATGATGCTGTAAGAAAGATTTTGCTTTGTGACAGTGATTTAATTTGAATAAAGCCATTGAAATTTATCAGATATACGAGCTTACAGAAAAAGCACACAAGTATGCTTACAAATGAGAACAGCTCTAGAAGGCACAGTGATAAAGCTCATAGGTTCATAGGTTCATAGGTTCATACTAGGCTATCTGCCCGAGGGCATTTACAAGCCTAGCCCATAGTTTTGTGGCTTACGCCACCCCTTTAGTATGGGGAACTATACCCATTATTTTGCTGTGCCTCTGTTGAGCAGTGACACTGAGGTAATCCCTGGGGTATATCTGCGATCTCCCATCCATCGGTCAAGATTTCTCTTGAACAAGGCCAGCGAGGTGCTCTGCCTCACATATACCGGGATTTTATTCCACAGCATAGGAGTCTTTGGGTGATGAATCTATCCCTCCAGCACATCCTATTAATAGCCGTGTCGAGGTTTAAGTCTCCCGCCCTTGTGGCTCTGACGGATCTAGATTTTTTGAGGTGAAGCATATTCATCAGATCTGGGTTTGACATGGCCTTGTATGTTAGGCAAAGGTCACCTATGAGCAAGCGTGCGACTGAATAGAGCTGGAGTTCTTTCAGTCGGGCAGCATAGGACAGATGTTTGAGACCCTTTATCCTTTTGGTGAGGAACTCTTGTGGCCTCTCCAGCTGCTGCAAGTGTCGGGTCAGATACATTCCGAATGGGGCATTGTACTCAATCATTGGTCTGATGAGTGATGAGTATAGGGAGACTATGACCTCCCTTGATCTAGATGAGAATCCCTTCATGATAAGGTGGGCAATGTAGAAGGTCTTCCTAACTACTTTAGCTACATGGGTGTCGAATGACAGACTACTATCAACCTGGGTCCCCAGGTCCCTGATAACTTCTTCTGTGCTCAGTGGATTGCCACCTATTTGGTAGCTAGGGTAACCTTGTTTTTCCTGAAGGGTATGACTATGCATTTTTTGGCATTTAACTTTAGGCCATGGCTCTGGCACCAGTTATCCGTTTCTGTGAGACCCTTCTGAAGGATATCTGTGTCAGATGGGTTTTCTACTATGGCGCACAGTTTGCAGTCATCTGCAAACTTTGTCAGCCATAACCCTCCTGTGTTTGCTTGTACTTCGGAAAAGTAGATGCCAAACAAGAGTGGGCCCAGGACTGAGCCCTGTGGTACACCACTTGTGACAGGCTTTGAGTCTGACATGGCGCCAGCAACTCTGACCCTGTGGGTTCTGTCACTCAGCCAGTTTGCAACCCATCTTGTGATGTATGGGTTAACATTTAAGCTGATGAGTTTTTCAATGATACCCGAGTGGGGTATTGTATCGAAGGCCTTCGCCAGATCGAGGTAGGCTGTATGGACTGCCTTCCCTCATCAATGGCTTTGGTGACTGTTTTGAAAAAGTCAACCAAGTTTAGAAGGCATGATCTGCCTTTGACAAAGCTAAACTGGGATGGATCCAAAGTCTGCAAATTCCCTATGTCTTTATTTATGAGGTCCATTATGATCCTCTCCATGGCTTTGCAGATAAGGCTTGTCAAGCTAATGGGCGGTAATTTCCAGGGTCGGTGGAGGCACCGCTTTGTGAAGTGGGACCACAGTTGCAGTGCGCCACTCCTGGAGTGTATCCAGAGGTAAGACTATGATTAAACAGCTGTCCTAGCTGTGGGTTTAATTCCTCGTTGAGTTCGTGGAGCACACAGCCGGGGACACCATCAGGTCCCATGGATACTGTGTTTTTTGCTTTGGAGAGAGCAGTTCTCACTTGGGCTGGAGATGTTTGGGGGCTGCAATCGCTTGGTATAAATATCTCTCCTTTGGGGAGGGGTTTGCACTGAACCTGTCAGCCAGTATGTTGGCAATGTCTGTAGGATCAGTAATCTTCACATCATTTTGAACTAGTTCTGAGCATATTTGGGAGTTTCCTCCCAGGTTTCTAACATAGCTAAAGAAGGCCTTATGATTGTCTTTTGAGTCTTTAGCTATTTTTCTCTCAAAATTTGCTTTGGATGATTTTATGAGAGCTCTTAGTTTTTACTTATAGTGATCAAGGGTGTCTTACCTTTTAAGGATTTTGCTCTATCTTGTAGTAGCTTCCTCCTTTTGTTGTAGAGTTTGTTTATGGCTGGGGTCCACCAGACTGGACGCTTGCCTTTGGTACAAAGAGTCTTTGTTTTGCTTGGGATTGCCTTATCCATGCAGTCCTGCAGGTGCTGGTAGAAGGCATTTGTAAGTGATTCAGTGGCTTGAGTACTGTTTTCCGGCTCGGGGCCTTAAAGGAGACCACACTAGTCTTTAGAAGTGTGAAGTCCGCTTTCGAGGTGTTCTTTACTGTGGTCTTTTTATTTCAGGTGGGGTGGGATGAGGACCTCCAGCGAGATTAGTTGTGATCTGATCTCACCAGTGAGGGGTATACTTCCGGTGTTGAACATTGTGCTCCCATGTTCGTGATGATGAGATCAAGTATGTTTTCTCCTCTTGTGGGGATGGTGACTAGTTGTTCCATGGCATTTGAGTTTATGAATTCCAGATACTTTTGGGCTAGGGTGTTTGGGCTTGAGTAGTGTTCCCAGTCTATATTAGGGTAATTGAAGTCACCTAGTATGATGGTGTTTGGTGATACATTTATCCCCTCTAGTGTTTTCAGGAAGGCCATGTGAGGTTCCTGAGTTTGTGAGGGTTGATATGACATGTTGATAGTATGCAGCACATGGTTAAAAGAAACAGGCTCAAGCACATGGCAGCAACTGTAATCCCTGCAGCACTCACTGTTAAACCCCAGAGCTTTCTAGTAAATTCCAGAGTTCACACAGTCTCAGTAAAGCACAAGAGTGAGTCAGCAAACTCAAAGCATGGGCCTCAACCCAGTTTCATTGCCAACTGTCGTAATTGTGGTAGAAGTTATTAATCTAAAAAGGAGAAATGTTTTGTTTTTGGTCAGCAATGCCACAAATAAAATAAATGGAATAATTTCAAAAGATTTTGTATATCAAAAGGCTCAAATTCTTTCATTAATAGGGAATATTTTAAGAAATGAGTTGATCAATTAGAAATCTGCAAATCTACTCTTTATGTGGATGGTGTGTCAGTGCTTCATGAAACAGTTAATGCAGTAGATTTAAGGGCAAAAAATGAATTATTTTGTACTGTTCGGATAAATGGCAAATCCACAGATCTCAAAGATGGCACAGGTTTCAAGTGCAATGTTATGTCAGCAGAAACATTTGCTAGAGTGTGTCATGGTGAAAGTCATGATTTGGCAAGGTGTGCAAAGCTTGTTGCTTATTGAGGTTAAGAAATTCATATCGAAAGCTCAGTAATGCTTTCATGTTACTCTGCTGGGAGAAGCTACAATTTGTTATTTTATATGGTGAAGAGGAACATCCACTCATTATTAGGGCTCAGAGACAGTTTGAAAAATGGGACTGTTTTTATTTAATAAGGAAGTTCATCATGTTAGCTTAAAAGACCGATACTCTAATTTTACCCAGTACATTTTTTCTAGCTGTGGTGATCTTTTTGAAGGTAAACTAGGCAAACTTACAGTTGTGTACTCCATGAAGTGTGACCCAGAGATCAGTTCAGTTATCAGACCAGCAAGTAAAGTTCCAATACCCATGCAGGACAGAGTCAAAGTCGAGTTGATAAAATGGTACGACATGGTGTGATTTGTCCAGTTACAACTCCAACTGAATGGGTATCTTTCATGATGGTAGCTAACAATAAAAGCTCAGATGACATCAGAATATGTATTGACCCACGAGAACAAAGCATTAAAATGACCCCATCATCCAATGTGCACAGTTGAAGAAGTAACAGCCTTGAAGCCAAATGCTATTTTTTTCTGTCTTAGAAGCAAAGAGTTAATTTTGGCAAATTCAGCTTGACAAAAAAATCATCATTGCTCACTACTTTCAGTACTCCGTTTGACAGGTACAGATTTCTGGAATGCCATTTGGGATAAATTCTTCAAGTGAGGTCTTTCAACGAGCAATGGAGCAAATTTTTTCCAGGTATCCTTGTGCTGTTATAGTAGACGACATACTAGTAGAAGGCCATGATGAAGCAGACCATGTCAGAAACCTCAAAAAAGTTCTGAAAAGGGCACGTCAAGTGAATCTTAAGCTCAATCCACACAAATGCAAGTTCAGGCTGCAAGAAGTCACTTATGTTGGTTATTTATTTACTAGTACAGGCTTATGACCAGACCCTTCAAAACAAATGGCCATTCTTGAGATGCCAGCACCAGACAATGTTCAAGCCTTGCAACGTTTTCAAGGCATGGTCAACTACCTAAGCAAGTGCATTTCTGACATGAGTCATCTGTCAATGCCACTCAGAGAGCTGACATCTAAAGATGTACCCTGATCTTCATTAGAGCAACATCAGGGAGCATTTGAAGTCCTGAAACACAGAATTTCTAGCCTCCAACTCTCAGACACAATGATGTTCACAAGTCAGTTCCACTTTCCTGTGATGCTTCAAAATTTGGTCTTGGAGAAGTCATTCTACAAGAGGATCAACCTGTTGCCTATGCATTGAGAACTCTTACCCATACTGAGATGCAGTAAGCCCAGATCAAGAAAGATCCTTTGGGAATTGTGTTTGCATGTTCGAAGTTCCATGATTACGTTTATGGTAGTCCTATCCAGATCAAAACTGACCACCAACCTTTAGTCACTATCTTGAGAAAGCCTATGCATTCAGCTCCAGCCTGACTGCAATGTATGATGCTGAGATTGCAAAAGTACAATTTCAATCCTCTCTACAAGAAAGGCAAACTTCTTTATCTTGCTGATACATTGTCCAGATTGCCCAGAAACACTACAGGACTGTATGAGAAAGAAGACCTTGATTTTGAAGTAATGGAAGTGAGAAATTTTTCTTCCACGTGTCTTGATGAGCTCAGAGATCACACAGTCACAGATCCAGTTTTACAGATGCTCATCCACTTTATCAATCAAGGTTGGCCATCAAAGCAATCTAGTGTACCTAAAGAAGTTCAACCTTATTTTCCTTACAGATATGAGATTTTGGCTGACAAACATATCATTATGGAAGGTCCAAAAGTGATTGTTCCAAAGTCTTTGCAACCAGAGTGCATTACTATCTTGCACCGTGGTCACCCGGGAATCAATTCTACCAAAAGAAGGGTGAGAGGACTGGTATTCTGGCCTTCTATGTCACAAGACATTGAGAGAGTACTTTCATCTTGTTCAGTGTGTAGTAGTACAAAGCCACATCAACAGAAGGAACCATTTCAGCTTAACCAGATTCCTGAACTACCTTGGTTGACAGTAGCCATGGATATTTTCGAGTAGAATGGTCAACATTATTTGGTGTTAGTAGACTCTTATTCCAGTTGGTTCAAGATTGATCTACTTCCCAACCTAGCATCCAGTACTGTCATTGCTAAGATGAAATGTCATTTTGCAGTCCATAGTAGTCCACACAAAGTTATTTCTGACAATGGCATGCAGTTTACAAGCCAACAGTTCAAAGGATTTGCTGAAGAATGGGATTTACTCACGTCACAAGTAGTCCTGAGTGCCCTCAGTCAAATGGCTTGGCAGAACATGCAGACTGAAGTGCAAAACAGTTACTTGAGAAGTCAAAGCTTGAGAATTGTAATGTTTTCCTGAATCTTTTGAATCTCAAAAATGTTCCTCATGATAAACATCTTGGTTCACCTGCTCAGAGACTTCTGTCAAGCCAAACCAGAACCACATTACCAATCAGTATTCAATTGTTGGTTCCATGTGTCAAGAAAAACAGGTCAGTGAAAGCTAATCTGTTGAAGAAGCTCCTAACCCAGAAGTCCTACTACGATAAAACCAGCAAACTGCTCAATCCATTACGAGAGGGAGAAGTGGTAAGGATGCAGACGTCCAAAGGTTATGATCGGATTGGTGTCATGTAGAATATTGCTCCAGAGCTGGGACAATACATTGTGGAATCACAAAGAGCAGTTTTTAGGCAGAATCAGAACCATTTGAGACCAGTGTCTGAGCCTATACCACAGCACATAGCCTGTGAGAAAGACTCTTTATCTCAGAATGAGTTGTCCGGTCTTCCAATTCCAGAGGAAGTTGCAGAGGACATTCCCATTCATGTGACAAACTGAGAAGTTCCTGATATGAGTTGTGCACTGCAGAATGTCCCTGTTGCTAAGTTTGGTCCAGAGTGTTATGTTATGAGATATAGACGCATCTCTAACTGCTGCAGCAGATATGAAGCAACTTGGACATGAACATTGTGTTTTGTTTCTTATGTATATAGTAATGCATGTCTAGGTCTGATATTCTTCTTTCAAAAGGGCAATCTTTTTAAGAGAGAGGATGTAGAGCATTATGTGTGTATGCACCTTTAAAAAGCTATCCAAGAGCTTTCTCAAGTGTATAAATACTGAGCACATGCAAGCCTGACTGCCATTTTGTAGTAAGCTGTTGAGATGTCAGCATGTATGTATGTAAGGCCTGTCTGTTAACTAATTTGTTCATACTTTATGATCCTGATGGGTTTCTATGCATTAAAGCATCTAAACAAACCCCCCTGCCTGCTTGTCTTGTGTGTTAGAGAAGGACAAGTGCCAAGGGTACATATGGAAATTTGGTGGTGAAATGCGGAAGTCCTGCCCGTCATCAAAACAAAAAAGAAGTGCAGGAAAAAATGGGAGTTAGAAAAGAACCAGGTTAAGAATACTGGTTGGCTAACAAAGAGACAAATAGAGCAGTTGCAATACTGAAATACAAGGCATATGAGGCAATCTACTAACTTCCCTAAAGTGACTTAGTAGATAGCACAAATAAACTCTATCAGGTTGTAAGGCAAAGACAGAAAGATAAAGAAAAGAGTCATCAGACACCCTTCATAATAGATGCTAACAACAGCCTACTCACCAGACCACTGAACATCAAATGGAAATGGAAGGAGTACTTCCAGCAGCTTCTGAATTAAGAAAATCCTACAGAAGCTGTATTGCCCCAAACACAGCCAACAATGAAATAAGAAGAGGAACCCACCCTAGAATAAGTAAGAACAACACTAAGGAAAATGAACTCAGGAAAAACAGGAGGCTCAGATGAAGTCACAGCTGATATGATCAACATTTTGGGTGTACTAGAGGAGAAATGTCTATTGAGGGTACTCATAAAAGTATGGAGAAAACAGTGTATCCCACATGGCTTAAGAATAAGCATACTAGTGCCAGTGTACAAAAACAAAAGGGGCATTCACAACTGGGGCAGTTAAGAAGTATGAGACTCCTGTCGCCCAGCATGAATGTTCTGGAGAGGGTGAATGATAAACAATTCAGCAGAGTAGTAGAAATGAAGATGGGAAACAAGTAGTTCAGATTCAGATCAGGATGCAGCACAACTGACCCAATTCTTGCAGTGAGACAAATAGTTAAGAAGAAGCTAGAGATGAGGAAAGAGTCTAACTGGCAAATTCTAGACTTGGAGAAAGTCTATGACAAAGTCTCCAGAAAGGTGATTTGTGCAGTCCTGCAATGATTCAAACTCCCAGAAACATTGGTAGAATTAGAGCAGGCTGTGTGCAAGACCCAATGGTACAAGTACAAACCATGTTTGGACTCACAGAGGGGATCCCAGTGGGAGTGTGTGTGCATCAGATAGGCAAGAAATGTGACATTCCTCTTGACCTTAGTGTACCAGGAGTCTGAACAAGAGGCCAAATGCCATCAACTCAGGATGAGAGCACCAATGCTCATTTGTCTAATTGTATTTGTGAACAGGTGCATCACCTGAGATGAAATACATGTTAGATGGCCAGTGCAAGATTGCATTGTAGCTAACTAAGAAAAAATACCAAATGCATAAGTTCTCCTTTGCCATCTTTGTGACTCTAATTTTATGGTGCCTTTGCTTGTCCCTCCATGAGGTTTGTTAGAGACCTGCCAAGATGCAATAATCTGCAGGCAAAATTGAGAAGGCATAGCAGTTTCATAACCAAGTGTATCATCATCTTGTGGGTCCTTCAAAAATTGTCTATTCTAACTTGCAGGCATGATAACTTAAAAACTGTAAGCCTGAATATGGAAGAGGTTACATCTATTTCTAACCTCAAAAATGACTGCTTTAACCAGATCTTCAATCTTGTCGTCCACCTAGCCCCCTATAAAACTAGGTAAATATCTCCATGCACTCCTTTGTACTGTCAGAACCATTATCTGTGATCAAGAAGTTATCCAACTGTTTGAGCACTTGCTGTTGTCAACAACAGTGGAGCACCATACTAAATTTTTCAAAAGTGGCACAGGTCACCACACACACCATGAGCATGACCATGTCAAAATACAATTTTTCTTTTACACATATTCCCAAAAGGGCCCAGTCCTCATAATGGCTAGGCAGTAAATGAAAGGTGAATTCTATATCCAGTTTGACTAACTCAGGATCCAGGAATCATTTAATAATCCTTGGCATTATCCAATGAAGCATACATGGCTTGTACCTCATTCTGGCTAACCTTGTCATTAACTGATGAACCTGCTTTAAAAGAGAGATGGTGAATAACTCAATACTGACTTCAGGCTTTTTTGGGTGCCAGGCCTAAATGTGAAATCTAAAAAAGGGGAAAAATGGGGGAAAGGAAAAGGGCCTGCAACTCTGCCTGCCCTGACTTCTTTATATTACCTCCATGAGAGTGTTTTCCTTTCTTTGGACTAATGTGAGATTCTTGCAAGACTGAGCCTTAGTTATGGCCTGGTAATATAAGGGGAAACCTAATGAACATCCTTCCAATAGCTTCTGATAATCTTAGGAGTCAGGATAATCCACTAATAACCTGCCAAAGGTTTCCCAATTGATGGGAAATGCTGAGTTCTATCTTCTCTGAAAGGCATGAAAGGAACTACCTCCTCTGGCATCTCAAAAAAGCACCTCCATCCCTGAAACTGCACTCCAAGATAATGGTGCTTTTACTCTTCTCTCAGGGAAGATGTATTGAAAGTTTAGCCTTCCTTGGCAGTGTACTTGATGAGTAGATGCATCTTTCCACAAAGAGAGCACACATGTGGGAACTAGCATGCTGGCAAGGAAAACGTCCCACATTTAAGTGCAAGCCTTAACTCTGGACTTACCTTCTTCTGCCCCTGTTGTAACCAGAACCTTACCCATGTCAATCATTACTCTGAAGCAGGTGTCCATCTGCCTCCCATCTAAGAGACCTATCTACAGTCTTCAGTGTCCTGAACCTTTGATCATAGCAGAATCAGGAGAGGGCAGCCCTGAAATGCTGAGCCTCCCAGATGATGAGGAAATATGTAAGTGAAGGAAGAGCCTGTAGTGGGTCTTTTTTCCAGAAGGACAGTAATAAAATATATAAAGCCCACTACCCAATTATCACAACTAAAGCCTTCCTCAACTACCTCCTGTCGATGGCTGCCAAAGCAGAAGCCAAGTCCCAGACTTCCACCTTGTCTAAATCTTTAAGGTGCTTAATGCCTATACTGTCCACAAGTTTGAATATATCAACATATTCACCCTTAATAATCATGTCCTTAATTAATGGGAAAAGTGGCCCCAGTGACTCCCCCATAGTGCACAGTGCCAGAAACTGTTGACTGGAACCAATAACCTTCTCAATAAATAACTCAAACAGTCTAGATATATTTTTGTATGGCAGAGAATTAAAACAACTCCCCAAATATTATTCTGCTGGCTGACCTTGAATTTCCACCCCTAGTATTGTATACCTTTCCATGTCATTAGCTATAAGACGAGTCAGATTCTCAACAGGGCCCAACAGCCCTAGTCTGGCCTCAAAGAAAAGCTCACTGGCACCCTTGTGACCTCTGTACTTGGGTCCCTTTTCTGCCACTGCACTTTCTACAATGACCTTTGACTGTATATTCTTTGACCTTGTCCTCATCCCCTGACTGTGAGCTGACATCTGCTGCTGCTGTTGACCTTCACCTGGAAAATATTTGAAAACAGCTCTGGGCTGAGAGGCAATAGCTTCCCATCTTGCTCTCATATCCTGGACTGACACCATCCCCTGGAAAGAAAACAAAGCATGTTAGTACAATGCATCAGATAGTACTTCCATTTCTCTTGAAGCATCCCTTACCAAAGTAATTACTACTGACCATGTGAATGCCAACCTGGAGAGAAAGAGCTCTTAATTACCTGGCTATGACTCACTAATCTAGCTATATGAGTCACAAGGAATTACTGATTTCCTGAAGTGATAAACAAGGCAGGGCATAACCCTACAAGGAATATGACAGTGATACCCTGCCATAAACCAGAGATACATATAGCTAAGTGATAGCATAAATAGCAAATAACATATGTGTCTAGCACTGGATAAATGCTGGTCTCACCAACTTCTATGTCAAGAATATGCCTAAATGGTTACTCTAAATTATACATGAGTTGAAGTGCATTATAACCCTCAAATACAGCCTAATGCCCAGCTAACTGAACGTAAAATGAAAGAGAAAAATTGGTTTATAGTTACTAAACAATGATCCTGATTAGAATTGTAGACCTCTTTACTTCAGAAACAGCTGCAGCAACCTTGCCCAAATAGTATGTCAGACAGCACAAAAGGTGTTACCCCCCCTTTTTAATTTTTTTTAAATAGAACTTAGGTCTTCTGAACCCATTGCTATAAAAAAAGAGGTTATAATCTTCAAAACCTCCAAATTCCTATGCACCTCTGGATCTGTTACTTTAAGGTGGGAAACCCTTCCAGCAACCCTGCTTTAATAGCAATCCTGAATTTACTAAGCATATGTTTTAACTTTCTTGACTACCCCTGACTGGTAGATATGGCACAAAAATTGGTGTTAGTCTTAATACAAGGGCCAAGCAAGGGTACCTATTTATGAGGAAAAATTTTCTTTTTAAGTCTTAACAGTGCATGTCCTAGTTAGACCACTCTGAAAAGGGAAATACTTCATAGGTTACCTTTAACATTAAAAGTAGTATTAAATAATAATAATAGTTCATAAAGAAACTGCTTAAATATGCATAACAATTTTAACCATCCAATAAGCTTCCTAGCTGGTGTTGCTAGCACTGTGTTAATGTACCCTGAATCATCTGTATCGCTGTTTCATAAAATGTAAAGTAACATTAAATTTGGGGAGGGAAGGATGACAGCTGCATGCACAAAAAATGAGAATGTGGCCATGGGAAGTAAAGGGTATGCTTGCAAAGAGCATTATTCGGGTTTTTGTTGCGTATGTCTCTAGTGTGTTCATATATCCTTCTCTTTAACATTCTCTCAGTTTTCCCCACATAAAAGGCTTAACACTTCTTACACATTGCGACATACACCAAACCAATAGAATCACATGTAGTGTAACTAACACCGGGAATATATCTATCTCTTGCTTCTATCATCACCCCATTCCCTTGTGCTATAAAGGGGCATTGCGGGCATCTGCCAAATTTGTATGTCCCCAGCTTGCTATGGTTGGATCTTCACTGGTAGTTTCTTTCAATGAGGATTTTAATATTTAATCCATTTCTAAAAATACAAGTAAAGGGTGTACCACTAATGCCTTTCTGGTCCGATAATTTAGAGAACCTGCACCATTCCCTCTCCAAAGTGTTCTTGATTGTATATGCATCACCACTGAAGTCTGTAGTGAAAGGAAACTCAAAGTCACCGCTGGTGTTCTGATTTATTGTGGGGAGCTGGGCAGAACAACTGTTATCAGTCAAAATGTCATTCCCTAGGATGGGGGAAAATCTCGCCTGTCTAGCTCCCTTGACTTCTTTATATATACCTTCAATCAAACCCTTAGGATAACCTCTGTCGCTGAACTTTGTTTTTAATTCTTGGGATTCGTGTTCAAAATTGCCGTCATCAGAGGTCACACAACTGATTCTCACAAACTGACCATTAACTATGCTCTTTTCCTGACTGAATGTATGAGCACTGTTAAAATGGAGAAAAGAGTTTGAGTAAGTCTCTTTTCTGAAGACTCGAAATTTAAAGCTTCTCTCATACTTTTCTATTGTAATGTCTAAATAGTTCAACCTTTTGTTGTCAGCATGGTGTGTAAATTTCAAAAAACTTGTGGTATTGGAAATATATTAAAAAAATCATTGAGCCTAGTCTCTGAGTTCTTCTGTAAAATAACTGTCATCCAGAAACCATCTATATAGTGACCAACAATTCTTAAAGGAGGAATTTCACACAAATTTACATTCCCAATACATGAGAACAAGATTGGAGTATACTGGGGCACATCTGGCCCCCATGGCTACACCACTCACTTGGAAAAATTCTCCCTCAGGGAAGAGAAAGTTATTTTTGGGGACTATATCCATTAATTCCAAACATGTATGGAATTCCTTAAAAGTAAAATCTCCGAATTTATTTACTACTTCTTCAAACCAGAATAGCCCTATATCATGGGATATGCACCCAAATAAATCCACAATGTCAGTAGTGGCAAATAAAAGCTGCTGACTACATAGATTGGGTTTAATACACCTCAAAAACTCCCAAGAATCTCTTAGAACATAGATGTCATGTTGTAGGATATGTTTCAATTTAACATCTAGGTACCTGGCTAATGGTGCTGTAATCATTTTTGTGGACTTTGGGTATACCGAAAACAGAAGGCACATGAGGTTTGTCATTTTTTAAGAAGGAAAAGGTGTCAGAATCAATCAAACCATCCCCTAGCAAGTCATTCAAAGCTAAGTGTATACGTTGATGGGCTATATTTATTTCATTCCTTGATGCCTTGACATACTTGTCTAATTCACCAAGTATTTCTAGCATTTTGCCCTCGTATATGGTGGCATCCATAAGGACAATCCCCCCTCCCTTATCAGGCTTCATTGCCCTAAGGTATTTGTTGCCTCTAATTTCTTCCAAAAGGGTCCTCTTATCTAAAGTAAGGTTGGATGGAAACCTGTTTTTCAAAATCTCAGTCCTAAGCTCCCTTTCAACCAAGGATTCAAACTTTTTTAACTGAGGATGGAGGGGGGATTGAAAGTGCTCTTCCTTCTCAAGGATTGATTACCACCTGTATATTCTGCATCACCCTGCATAATTTGAAAGTTTTTCTTCCATAAGAGCATCTTCAGGTCAATAATGACCCTGCTAATGTTGGACTTTTGCCTAGGTACAAAATTAAATCCTTTAGAAAATAATAAAAACAGGTTTTATTAATTTCCATACTGCTGTAATTAAAGATGTAACCATTTAAAGTGGAAACAGGTTCCTCTTGCCGAATCTTTATTCAGATGCCAGAGTGTAGTTCAATTAGTAGTTCATTTTGCCTCTCCCCCTGCCGCTCCATTGATAATTGTTGTACTGCTTGTTGTGTAATCTTTCGCACCTCTGGATGGGTGGGCATTCTAAAGGGTCCTGGTAATTTAAGTGTGACTCAGTTTCACTGGATCCACCCCCATTGTCATACCAGTCATTACTAATGTGGGCATCAACACTTTTCCAATCTAAATCTGCCAATTCATTCTTGGGCATATAAGTTCTACCCCTAGGTTTAGGGTAACACTTTTCCTCACGGTATTCACACAAGTCTCTATTTTTTTCTTTTTCCTTGTGAATACATGTGCACTGCCGTGTTAGTCAGTGTATGGCAATGTAATAAAAAAGTAAATTTTTGTTATGTGTGTTTGCACAGTGCTTAGCTATGGACATGTGCCAGACATCTAAAAATATAAACTGGATACATTTAATTATGAAAGCAAAGGTCAAGTTTAAGTATAGCTGAGAGTGTTTGCGTGGCGCACTGCAATGCCCAGCTGCATTTAAACATAGTGGAGAGAAATATATAAAAGAAGAAAACTATTTTACATGACTATGTAGCCGAATGGTTAGAGTGACAGCCTCATGTGAAGTAAGTGCAGGGTTTGAATTCATATCCAGGTTATTTTGTAAATACACATTCTAATAATTATTTTAAGTCCCAATTAAATAACTGCATGATTACACAGACAGGTTATTAATATACTTTTGCAAATACACATTTATGAGATGTACTATTAAACTGTGATTGAAATTTTTATGACTACAGAGACAGGTTATTAAGCATGTATGTTGCAAATACATGTAAGAGTATGTTTACACCCTTGATGGAATATTATATGTATGCACAGACATTTTATTAAACATTAATTCTGCAAATACACAACTATGAAATTTATTAACTCCTTCAGTGCTGCACTCAGCTAAGCTCTGCCAAGAACTGCTTAAACTGGGAATCTTTTAGCAGTGCCTAGCTGGTTTGCATATTGTTAAGCAGTGCAAAGCCTTGTTGAGCAATGCCTGTTTAAGTATGCTCAGTCCAGCTAAGCTAGTTTGCACAAAGCTAAGCATTACCAGTTTAACCCCTGCTCAGTTGAGCTCAGCAGGTTTGCATGGTGCTAAGCGAAGCGCCGCATTTTTAAAAATGGCCCAATGGTGGCAAAGGGTGGGAATACGGCCTTATTTAAGCTAAACAGGTGGGAATACAGTCAGAACCTGTTGGAGTCTGACCCATGCAGGAACTATGGCAGGAGATGGAGAGGGTGTGCACTTCTAAGTGCAGTGGTAGGACATTTTGGAGTCCAGGGTCATGGCTGGATTCCTTGTAAAAGACCATGACATCTAGCTGCTGCAAGGCCAGTACCAGGGGTCAGAATACAAATTGGAGGCCTGCGACCAGCTGGCACGTGACCTCACCAGTGCAACTGGTATTCCCTACACAGGTGAGCAGGTGCATCACCATTTTGATGACCTGAGGCGTGAGAAGCAAACAAAGAAAAAAACTCTGGTATTCCACCACAGCAAAAAAACACCATGATAAAGTCCTGTGTCAAACAGCAAGCAAATTTAATGGAGTCAAACAGCAAGCAAATTTAATGGAGTCAAACAGCAAGCAAATTTAATGGAATCAAACAGCAAGCAACTTTTCCACTGGTAAACCTTCAACAAGTGTAAGATATTTTTTTCCTTGAGGCGTGAGAAGAGGGATGTCTTGGTCACTTGGATCCAAGATGCCCATGATGAGAATGCCCTACAAGTTTGTAAGTATTGTTAGCATTGTTTTACCAATAACTAATCTGCATGTGTGATAGGCAGGTATGCATAATGGTGTTTTTTCTCCCCACAGCTAGAGAGGAGAGAGCTCACAACCCGGAGGCACGTGCAGGGTGCCTGGCCAGGTTGTACCATGAGTGTGGTGAGTACAGATGTATCTTGCAATCTATAGTAATATAAACAAGAAAGAGTACAGTAAAAACTGACAGTAGGTACATTCTCTTTGTAGTGTACTGCAATGAATATGGTCATAGACCTGGACTGATTTAAGTGAGTAATGCCAGGTACAGTTCAATAAAGATGAAAGCATGAAACCTGCTAATGTTAAGGAAATAAAAGTTACTACTGCATTAATAATGCTAAGGAAATAAAGTTCAACTGAATTAACTGTGGAATTACAGCTGTCTTGCAACACCTGAATTATCGAAATGCTCATCAATAAAGGCTGTTAGAATTATACCAATCACTGCATGATGTCATCCCTAATAAAGCTGCGTTGTGCAACATGTGTGTATTTTGAGCTGTTGGTCAAGAAATTGAGTATTAAAAGTGCTGTGGAGTAAACATGGGAATAATACCACAAAGTGACTGAAGGTTAGCTGATAAAGACTGTTTTGCTAAAGTGTTGATGTGGAGCTGTACTGCAAGCTATAATACATTATGATATTTGTTCTGCACTAAGCTCTAAACCTAAAATAGGAATGGCTAAGGTGTAATAGTGTGTATCTCAGGACTGTCTTGTGCTAATCATTGCATTTCAGCTATATGAATTCCTAAACTTACACTGCTGCAGGAAAGTATGAAACTGTAATAGCTGTAGACTGCAAATATACTATCTGCAACTGTATATGGGTCAGATAGGCAACCCAGCACTCTACTATGGTCTATACACATTAAACATATTTCCATCCACTAGGGTTAATTGTCTACACCTGTATTCCATGTATTAATGCACAGTTCACCTACTATCTCTGTCATGCATGAATCTCATGCATATGTGTTCAAGTGTCACTGCAGTTTTGTATTACACTCTACACTCTATTACCAGGTCACAGTTTGTCACCAGGTGAGCTCTAGGCATATATCAGTCAGTCAACATTCATCAGTGGCTCAGTAGCTCAATTTGATAAATGTTAGGTATGATATACATTTTCTCACACATAGACTGGGGTTTGAATCCAGGGACAAGTATTACTAAATATTTATAGATACAGTTATGTATTGTTAATAGATGTTCTCCACACAAGAATTACAAGTAAATAAATGGCTGTAGTAGCTGTTCAAATGGGTTTCTAATTTGTGTGTCCAGATGTACCAGAGTGTGAACAGCATTACTCAGTAAATAAAATGTCCACAAGTACAATAGTAATACAAGTTACTAAAATAAATAAAACTCTTTAATCTTGGTACAGCTGAATGCCTGGTGTGTCTATGAATGTCTGCTAATAGTCTAACCTCATGCCTGCCAAGGATGCCATGATAAGTGTAAACTCTCTGTACTGTGCATGATACATGTCTGACAAGTGTCACGCTGTCATGGACTGTGATCACTGTTGCCAAATCACTTGGGCACAGATTTAACATCCATGTCATTTATCTCAGTAGCATAGTCATACTACGTCAGTCCACAGTACACCTTGGTAGTCACATATGTTCCCCTGATATGTAACAGTCCCTTGTAGTTGTGTACCTGTAGGTGTTACAACTTGGCCCATACATGAGGATAGCTTAAGAGGTATGTAGGTGCTACAGAAGCTATAGGCTACTTGTATACATAAAGTAAGGGCAGACCTATAAAGTATATAATAGTACTGTTGCAAACAATATAGCCTATGCTGGTACTAATGGCATGTCTTTCTCTCTCCCCTACCCCTTATCTGTATCATAATTTATTATTGTTATACATTGGTATGGTTTATGTTTAACATATGTTGTTCTCAAAAGGTTATGTTGGGCCTTGTGTTTTATAATTGTTATATATTACAATGGTTGCATACTAACATACCTTGTTGAATTACTTATAATGGTGGCCTTATGCTGTAACCGTTACTGGAATGCTCTTACAATACTGCCTGTTAGCCCACTTATTGCTGCATTCCATATGCTATGCAATGCAATCTTACTGGATTATTTGCAACATTCTGGCATGTTGTATAACTAACATTTAAATGTTCTGTTTATTACTAACCTATACACTGTGGAACACCTCAACACTATAGCTCAACTGGGTAGGCCAGTTCCTGGTGATCTGCCTACCCTACCTCAGCTGGCCATGGCACTGGGTCCCAGCACATCTGGGACCCAACCTGGTGCTGCCCCATCTGCTGGTCCTGCACCGCCTATAGGTGGAACTGATCCCCACTGGGAGTGGGCACAGAGAGGGAGCTGTTAGCTAGAGACAGCTACTAGAGATGGTGTGCAGGATTGTGCTCCATGGGTCTGATGATCGCCTGCACCAGATTGAGGGCAGACTGGCCAACCTGGAGGGGCAGGCTGGCCCCGGCACCCAGGTCCCAGCACAGCAACCTTCAGGGCAGTGAAGGATCAGTGGTGAATGCCCATGGGTTGGGAGCACAGTCTCACTGCTGCTATGTGGGTGCACATGGCTCTCCAATTCCACAACACCCTTCCCGTCCAAGGTGTTTACCCCCCCTATGTGTCATACACCACCCCTGTATGCTGTCTCATCTGTCTTGTCTGTTTGCAAATGATACCTCTCCTACCCAACTTACCTCCCCACACTTACCTATATCCCTTCCCCAACATTCCGCTCTTTCCTTAAAAAAAATAAAAATGGGCATCTGTCCCACAAAAAATATCACCCCATAAATAGCTCTCCATTTCTCACCCGCATCCACTGGATATACTTTAATCATTACATGTTTTAATCAACACATTTATGATGCCCTCAGAGGCTTCAAATTCCACATTGCCTACAACCTGCACAGCTGTTGCTGTAGAAGAAATGGAGAGCTATGGTCCTTTCCTACACCTGTCCTGCACAACCCTACCTGCCTTTCAGTATGTTTTGCCTCTCCTTGCCCCCATTCTACCACTTTCCTATCTCACCTTTTTTCTTTTTTTAAAATTTGCACGGGTTTAAGCAGAGCTAAGCGGCACACCACTGTGCCTCTCACAAACCAGCTTAAAACTGCTTAAAACTGATTTACTCACCTTCTTTGCTACTGACACTGTTAGGCACATCAGCAAAACAATCACCCCTACCAAGTCTCAAACCCAGGATCCTGTCAACTACAGCATAGTGCATTATCCCACTAGGCCACTCAGCTCTGAAGTATAACAGGTGTTTAAATAAACATATCCTGATTGCCAGTGACACACAGCTTGTATATATAATGGAAAAAAAATGATGACGTACTGGGGACTGTGATGCAGACACCAAACCAGTACACAGCCACATAAATTTTGATGAATTTAGATGAGGCCCAGGGTATCTGGTAGAGCTGACAACTGCACAGACTGTTGCAGAATGTCCACAGTTGTGCCACCTACTTTTGGCACGGTTGTCACAAAACCTGTTCCATGTGCTGAAGTACTGACAAGTCAGTAAAGATTGACATTAGAAAAGCATCAAGGACAGTTCAGTGTCACGTCATACCCATCTGAACACACATGTTCATGCGAATCCTGTGTAACAGACTGAATGCATGCACATATGTCTTGCAAATATACCTGCTATAGTATTGACTCAGTAGCTCAATCTGTTACATTCCTAGCATGCTTTACATTTTGCCACCCTCAGTCCTGGCTTCCATTCAGTCTGTTGCATGTGAAGTACATGCTTGTTAAAACAACAGATAAATGACTGAGCCATGCAATTTTAAGCAGAACTGCTGCTGCTACTGCAGTCACTGCCACCTATATTAGCACATCAAAGGCCTGTAGGTTGGGACACACTTGACAAATATGTCTAGGCATCCTAAATGTCACCTACCACTCTCTGGATGGCACTATTACATAACATATGTACCTGAGGCACATGCCTCACCTGGACTGTTACGCTCACCCTGGCTATGATGTGACAACAGAGCTGACACTGCTCCCTCACTTACATATACAGCTTGCTGTCCCCCAGTATGTTCACAATCCCCAGTATGACTCCTGGGCAGAATGTAGCAGATACAGCCTGCAACATATGCGGCAGTATGTTCAGCTACCTGCTACAGACCTGCCATACCTCCCAACCACCTAGAACAGGGGATCCACACAACACCCATACATAAAAAGGTGAGGGGAATGGTCAAGTAACAGGGATATGTGTCACAGTCATCCCCTACAAACACACACAGGTGGTAGACCAGCAGCTACTGCAGCAGCTTGCATATTCTGATGCAAATTATGTATGACACTGACATCTGTCTGTCCCCTTACTGACCTCAACCCACATTGTTAATCAGTAAACTGCCACAAAATCAGAAAGTCTGTTCACAATGGCCAAACATTGCATACAAAACTGTGGACATACCACATAAATCCAGAGAGTGGACAGTATTTTTACATACCCTCTGTGATTCTGTAGTCTCCCACACCTTGATAATGTCCATCTCACAGGCCAGGAAAAGGGCCAAGGCCTACATGAAGGCCTTAAATATAGCACTGTTGTGCCATGCCATTGGCTAATAAAAATGCAACCCAGCGGTTCTGGATGCAATTAGCAAGTGTGAGCCACAGACTGGTGCACAGGCAATCACCTGTTCATGAGCATTACCTACAAAAGGCAAGCTGCTGCCAATGGTAAACATGTCTGTGACTTACTGTGCGAAGACAGACTGAGATGTTGTAAGCATTATACTACAGGATTTCTGCATATAAAGGAGTACAGCACTATACCAGGTATGTAATAGAACTCGCCATGTAGTGGGACACAGATGGGAGGATACAGTTATGGGAAATAAGGATTACAACAGTAGATCTGTAGTACATATCTTGGAATGACATGTTGCTGTTAGTCAGCTGTCCAGCACCTACAAGCTTCCCTTTTGGCTCTGTGTACTGTGGCATACATCACAGCTCTAGTCCTCTGAGTCTGCTTGGCTCATGTACGAATGCTACTGGATCGTATTTTAGACAATAGTGACAGTAAGTACTGGTGGATACAGCTGGAATATCACATGATGTACTGTCAGTCAGCTCCTCCCAGTCTATGAATGCCACACATGTTCATAGGTTCATAGGTTCATACTAGGCTATCTGCCCTAGGGCATTTATAAGCCTAGCCAGAATGTGTTTGGCTTTCACCACCCATTTTAAATTAATTTTGCTATGCCCTTTTTTGAGGTTAGTATACTGTGCCTCTGTCTAACAGTGACACAGAAGTGATACCCGGGGTAAACCTACGATTTCCCATCCACTCATCAAGATTCCTCTTGAAGAGAGTCAATGAGGGACTCTGCCTAACCTGGACTGGGATTTTATTCCAGAGTGAAGGGAGCCTCTGGGTTATGAATCTGTCCCTCCAGCATGTCCTATTTATTTCAGTGCTGAGGTTCAAGTCTCTCAAGTGTGTAGCTCGATGGGATTTGGATTTTCTGAGGTGCAGCATGTCCATTAATTCCGGGTTAGACATGGCTTTATACGTCAGGCACAGATCGCCCCTGAACAGGCGGTATGCCACTGAGTAGAGCTGGAGTTTCTTTAACCGGGCAGCATATGGCATCTGTTTGAGCCCTTTGATCCTCTTGGTAAGGTACTTTTGGGGTCTTTCCAGTTGCTGCAGGTGTCTGGTAAGGTACATCCCAAAAGGGGCATTGTACTCAATTATGGGCCTGATGAGGGATGAGTAAAGAGGCACGATGACCTCCCCTGATCTAGATGTGAATCCCTTCATGATTAGGTGGGCTATATAAAATGTTTTTCTAACCACTTTGGCCACGTGGTTGTCAAATGAGAGACTGCTATCAACTTGGGTCCCCAGGTCCCTAATTACTTCTTCTGTTCTTAATGGATTACCACCTATGTGGTAATTTGTAGACTATACACTTTTTGGCATTTAGCTTGAGGCCATGGCTCTAGCACCAGTTGTCTGTTTCTATGAGGCCCTTTTGGAAGATGCTTGTGTCGGCTGGAGAGTCGATTATGGCGCCCAGTTTGCTGTCATCTGCGGACTTGGTCAGCCACAGTCCTTCCGTGTTGGCCTGTACCTCTGAGAAATATATACCAAACAAGAGAGGTCCCAGGACTGAGCCTTGTGGGATGCCACTTGTAACTGGTTTGGAGTCTGACATGGCTCCAGAAATTTTAACCATATGAGTTCTGTCCTTGAGCCAGTTTGCAACCCATCTAGTGACATAGGGGTTTATATTTAAGCTGGTGAGCTTATCTATAATGCCCGAGTGGGGTATTGTATCGAAGGCTTTTGCGAGGTCCAGGTAGGCTGTGTGGACCACCTTCCCCTCATCAATGGCCTTGGTGACTGTTTCAAAGAAATCAACCAGGTTTAAGAGGAAGGATCTGCCCTTAACAAAGCCGAACTGCGTAGGATCCAGTGTCTGTAGGTCCCCAATATCTTTATTTATGAGGTCCATGATGATCCTTTCCATAGCTTTGCAGACCAAGCTAGTCAGGCTTATGGGGTGATAGTTTTCAGGATCCATTGAGGCACCACCTTTATGGAGAGGGACAATTGTTGCTGTACGCCACTCTTTGGGTACATATCCTGTAGTAAGGCTGAGATTGAACAATAGTTTTATGTTTGGGTTTAGCTCTTCTTGGAGTTCATGTAGGATGCAGCCCGGGACACCGTCTGGTCCCATTGATGCTGTGTTTTTTGCTTTGGACAGGGCGGCTCTTACCTGAGCATCTGAGATGTCAGGGGGGCAGCACTCTGCTGGGATAGATATTTGCCCTTTTGGTGGGGAGGGGGGGAGAAGTTTGCACTGAACCTGTCAGCTAGGATGTTGGCAATGTCTGTGGGTTTGGTGTATTTTTTGTCATTTTGGACTAATTCTGCGCATATCTTGGAATTCTCACCCAGGTTCCTAACTTAACTAAAGAAAGCCTTGTGATTATCCTTAGTGTCCTGTGCAATTTTTCTCTTGAAGCTGGCCTTAGATGATTTTATGAGTGCCCGTAGTTTTTTGCTAATATTGATCAGAGATGCCTTCCCTTTTTGGGATTTTGCTCTATCATTTAGTAGCTTCCTCCTTCTATTGTATAGTTTGTTTATGGCTGGGGTCCACCAGACAGGATGTCTGCCTTTGGAGGATTGGGTCTTGGTTTTATTTGGGATTGCATGATCCATGCATTCCTGAAGGTGTTCATAGAATGCATTTATAAAGGATTCTGTGGTCTGGACCATATTTTCCACAGGCCCGGGGGCTTTGAAGGATTCCACCTTGGTTTTGAGGAGTGTGAAATTTGCTTTAGAGAAGTTTTTCACTGTGGTTTTCTAGGCAGGAGGTGCGGTCGGGATGTGAATATCCAGTGAGATTAGTTTATGGTCTGATCTTACCAGTGAGGGATACACTTCTGGTCTTGAGCATAGAGTCCCCATGTTGGTGATGATCAGGTCCAGTATGTTTTCCCCTCTTGTGGGAGTGGTAACAAGTTGTTCCATAGAATTTGAGTTTATAAATTCTAGGAACCTTTGGGCTAGGGTGTTGGAGCTAGAGTAATGCTCCCAGTCTATTGGAGCTAGAGTAATGCTCCCAGTCTATGTTTGGGTAGTTGAAGTCACCCAATATAATGGTGTTTGGAGAGACCTTCATATTTTCCAGTGTTCTCAGGAAGGCTGAGTGGGGTTCCTGGGTTTGGGAAGGTGGTCTGTAGCAGGCTATAAACTGGAAGGCAGTTTTACCCACTGTTAGTTGCACATGGATAGTCTCTGATGCTTCGTGCTGTGCCACCAACATGGAGGTGTGGGTATCTTTGACGAATATTGATACTCCCCCTCCTTTTGTGGTTCAGTCCAAGTTTTGGGGCCGAAAAGCATGGTATGAGGTATAACCTGGTAGTGCTGGGGTGCTCTCAGGAGCCTTGAACCAGGTTTCTGTCACTGCACAGATATCAATGTTCTCCATGCTAAGGAGAGTTTTCAGTGTGTGCATCTTGAGGTTTAGACGTCTGGCGTTGAGTAGCATTACTCTTAATTTCTTATCCCTTGTGATACCTATGGTGGTGGGTTTGTCTTTTGAGCCTTGCCTAAAAAAGGCACTATGGGGGTAGCAAGAGCCTTTGCCAATATCCCAAACCCCAGGGGTGACAGGTGTAAGCCGTCCCTAGTGAAGCATCGTGGCCTGTTGAGCATGTCATCCCAGGCTGACAGGCATTGGATCCCCTTTGAATGACACCAATACTTAAGCCAATTGTTGAAATTGATCATCTTGTCTTCATATTGTGGCATCATTCTTGGTGAGGGTAAGATGCGACTCAAGGTCAGGGTCATACCAGCCTGGGCCACATGCTCAGAGAGCTCCTCTATGTCTCTTTTCATGTAATCCAGGGAGGTACGCCTCAGGTCATTCACACCAGCATGGACAATGACTGAGTCATATTTGTACTTGCCTTGGAGTGACCTGAGTGCTTGTGTTATGCGGCGGATCCTAGCACCAGTTCAAACATTCCCCAGGTGGCCCTAACTGTTCCTGATGTACTCTGGCTAGGTCACTGTGTACTCCACACCCATTTGTCATCACTTGAGAGCTATGGCTAACATACCTGTTGACCCTCTACAGCAGGACTGCAAGTTATAGTCAATAGAAGTGGGGAGACACAGGCTCGGACCCAGCAACAGAGTGTACATATCGAACATACAACATAAGGGAATGAATACAGTAGCAGATATTAATGTACCATGTTTTCTGAGGGGGTCTGGCTTGTGACAGCCAGATTCCCCACAGTCTGGGAACAACCATTACATATTGTCCAGCTGTTTGCCAGACATCCACATTTGTCTGGCAGAGGGTCCAGATATATCAGGCACATGTACACATTCTGCAAATATCAGTGCACTGCAGATGTCGGACACCTACAGGGAGGATACCCTACAGCACTTTTGCAGTGCTGTCTGTCATTGAGTCACACACATGTTGCTGGACTGTCCCCATACACTTATAGTACCACTTACCTATCTGTTGGATGGTGGCTGTATGACATGGTACTGGGACATCGCCCATAGGGGACACACCACAGTAGATGGTAGTGATGGGTGTGGAAACATAACAACACAGTCCATCACAGCAAACAGGGCCATAACCGGTAAACTAAGTTCATTGGAGGTTACTAGGCAATTGGCCTTGAGGCCCTCATAAGCCTAGCCCAGAGTTTAGCCCATGTTTATGCAAGTCAGCACCTGATGCCTCAGTCCAACAGGGCACAGGTGGCATCCCAAAGGTGAATGCCCTGTTTTCCATCCAGTTATCCAGGTTTTGCTTAAAAATGGGTAAAGAGGTATTTTGCCTTTTATAGACAGAGTGTCCATCCACAGCGGGGTGGGTGTCTGGGACACACATCTGACCCACCAACAAGTCCTGTTGCTGTCACAGACCAGGTTGAGGGCAAGTGTGCAGTTTACTCGAGTGGCGCTTAACTTATGGAAGTGCAACAGTCCCATCCAGGTGGAGTCCGTGATCACCTTGTATGCCCTATGGAGGTCACCTCTGAGGAGTCTGTATGAAACTGAGTAGAGGGATAAGGCTTTTAGCCTATCTGTGTATGGTAGATGTTTGAGGCCCTGGTATTCCCTGGTGAGGAACCTCTGTGGTCTCCCCAGCTGCTGCATGTGCTTCGCGAGGTACATGATAAAAGGGGGATTATACTCAATATTGGGCCTTATTAGGGAGAAATATAGGGATGTTATGACCCCCATGCCCTTGAATGAGATACCCTTACATATGAGGTAGACCATATAGAAGGCTTTCCTTACAATGGAAGCAACATGGTGGCCAAATGTCATGGTGCCATCAACCTGTATGCCCAAATCTCTCAAGACTGATTGCGTGCTTAGGACATTGTTAGTAATGTGATAATTTGTGGGGATATCACTAGTCCCAAAGGGGATGATGCTGCATTTTGTGGTATGCAGCCTGATGCCATGTGTCTGGCACCACTCATGTGTCTGCATGACACCTTCTTGGCAGATGTCCACCTCACTAGGGGATTTGGTGACAGCACCCAGCACCCAGTCTTCTGCAAACATGGTCAGCCATAGCCTACTGGCTGTGCCCCACACCTCAGAAGAGTAAATCACACATAACAGAGGCCCCAAGACAGAATACTGGGTTATGTCACTAGTTATGGATCTACTGCTTGAGGTGGCTTCCACTATATTGACTAGGTGGGTGCTGTCAGTACGCCAGTGTGCTACTCATCTGGTAACATATGGATTGATGCCTACTTGAGAGTGTATATCTATTATGGCTAAGTAGGGAATACTGTCAAAGTCTTTGGCCAGGTCAAGGTAGACAATGTGCACTGTATCACTCTCATCCATGGCTTTGTTGACTGTGTCAAAGAACTCTACCAAATGTAACAGACATGATCTCCCCTTGACAAAGCTAAACTGTGTGTGATCGAGTGTGTGGAGGTCACCAATGTCCTTGTTAATGAGGTTCATGATAATCTGTTCCATGGCTCTGCAGATCAGGCTAGTTAGGCTGATGGGTCTATAATGTGCTGAATTGGTGGATGCTCTACCTTAATGTAAAGGGATGACAGTGAGTGTCCTCCATTCGGCTGGGACAAAGGCGGTATTCAGGCTTTAGTTGAATACAGTGCATAATGGTGCTCCAGGTTAATGCTTGAGGTCATGCAGGATGCGTCTTGCAATGTAATCAGGTGCCATGGAGACTGTATTCCATGACTTTCAGATGGCAATGATGACCTGCTCCCTAGATATAAGGAAAGGGGGCTGGTACTCAGGATGTCCAGATTTGCTGATGGGGGGACAGGGGGTGAAGCTTACACTGATTCTGTCAGGCAGCATGTTTGCTATATCTACAGCACTTTTATATCTGGTGTCATTGACCACCACTTCTCAGCAGATCTGGGTGCTTCTTTTGAGGTTGCAGACATATGTGAAGAAGGAGATATGACTGTCTGTAGTAGAGGTCGCCAATGTGGGCTCAGAGTTTGCTTTGCAGGATTTCAGTAGTGCTCTTATTTGCTTGTTCAGACTAAGGAGACATTGTTTCAAATTGAGCACCTGGTCCTTCTTGGTCTTGGACAGCAATACTTCACTCCTGTTATAGAGTCTATTTATTGCAGATGTCCAGCAGACAGGTTTACTTATCCTTGCAGAGGATGCTGTAGTCCTGTCAGGTATACCTGACTCCATGCATCTATACAAATGCACGTATAGTGCTTTGGTGTATTTTTGGGTATTGGTGCCAGTTCCTACAGAGAGGGGGGGGAGCTGAGAAGCTATTTATACCATCCCTCAGGAGGCTGTAATCAACTTTGGAGATGTCTGTATGTCTGACCCAAGCTAGATGGGTATTGTGGGAAATGGTAACTGCAAACATGACCGCTTTATAGTTGGTTTTACCATGGAGGATGATACTGTAGGGATGCTGCAGTGGTTACCCATGTTGTTTAATATCAACTCCAACAGATCTTCACCTCATGTGGGGGTAACAACTAGCTGTACCAAGGTGTTTGTATTGCCAGAATCCATTAATCTCTGGTCATTTGTGTGCTGACATGAGTAGTTCTTCCAATCTATGTTTGGGTAGTTAAAATCACCCAAGATCAGAGTATAGAGTCGAATCCTGATAGAGTTGAATAAGTCCATATTGGCAGAATGGGCTTTCTGGTCACATGTGGGGGCTGGTAGCTAGCTATGATTTGAATAAGGGTCTTGGCAATGGTTAACTGCACCTGGAGTGTCTCCTGTGTGTATCACTGTTTGACCAGCCTCTAGGTGTGTATGTCTTTCATATATAGTGAAATCCCACGTCCTTTGGCTTTACTGCCCAAACATTGGGGACTGACTGTATGATATGGTGGGTGACCATGTAAGGTTGGGGTGCTCTCTGCAGCTTTGAGCCATGTGTCTGTGACTGCACAGATGTCAGCATTTTCCAGGGTTAAGACTGCTTGCAATGAGTGCAGATTCATGTTTAGACTCCTAGCATTTATCAGCATGGCCTTCAATTTGTCAGGTACTGGATCCTCCCTGGAATGGCACCAGAAACCAAGCCAATTATTAAGGTCAATAATTTCCTGATTGTATTGCAGCATCATTTTGGGTGACAACAGAATGCTGCTTAAGGCTAGGGACATTCCTGCCTGGGGCACATAATCAGCAGGCTCAATCATGTCTCACTTCTTATAGTCCAGGGAGGTACGTCTCAGGTCAGGCATGCCAACATGGACTATTACAGACTCATAAAAGTACCTGTTGTTGAGAGACAGCAGTGCGTATGTGATATGGCTGATTCTGGCACCTGACAGAAAAGTAACAGTGACCTTCCCCATATACAGCCCGGTGAGAGGCACATTTGTGTGTCTCACAATGGAGTAACCTATGAACAATATGTTTGATTTATGGTGACGCCTTAGTGGCTGTGGGACACATGTGTGTAGCTATGAATGGTATGTGGTGGGGAGGGCTATGGAGTTCTCATGTGTTATTGCCTCGATCTCCTTTGTTTCAGGATGTTTACGATGAGGTCCTCCACATATGTGGGTGAGTGTTGTGTAGGTGTGGGTGGTGTGTGAGGTTTACTGATTGTGTTCACAACCTTTATGGTGCCAGATATGTGGCCTTGAGAGGGAGAGAGCATGGACTGTAGGTTCCTAATGTCATTGCATCTCTCACAAATTGTGTTCCTTGGCGGTATTTGTAGTTGGTTGTCCATGTACATGAGGCAGCTGCTACACTGTGTCAGGATGCCCATATCAACCAGACTGGCAGTGAAAACTGTAGGACATTGTCCAGCCATATTTGTCAGAATCTGAGAGGGAAAGGCCAGGGAGACTAAATGGATGGGTTTACAGCCCAGGTGCTTAAAACAAATTACACTACCGCATACAATGTAGACAGGCTATAACAAACAGTAATAGGGGCAACAGAAAAGATTCAGTTGAACACTTTAGAGAACATGCAGCAAGTAGCAGGAAACTGCAGGACGAGGAGGGAAATGCATGATGTATTGCCACTATGTTGCTAATTGCCACATACATACTGTAGTGATAGATGGTGGGGTATGATGTGGGAGTTAGCGAAGGATAGTGCTGGCAAATATGGATGTGCAGGGTGTGTACATAATGGAGAGCAATGTATGTGGCCCTTTGATATGTTCCCCTCTTCTTGTCTTTCAGGAGTGATGTACAGACAGAGGAACCCACCTTTGTCTGCAGCCAAGAATGAAGTTATAGTTGATGGCCTCAGACTGCATCATGACATCCTGCTGTTGAGGAGTTGCCAGAATCAGGAACAACACGCTGCACTGTGGGAAGACCTCATTGCATCAGTAAATCATGTTGAGCTACAGGAAAGAAGCTATGAGCAGGTATGACACAGGACCATAGACATGATAAATGCTGCATGGCAAAGGGCCGCAGCTGTGACCAGGGACTGTGCTGGCACCGGTGCAGGGCCTACAATACAACAACCATTCTCAGCCACAGAGGAGTTCCTGGCAAACCTGGGTTCAGTCACCAGCTCGCAAGCATCCATCACCCCATACATGCTGTAGGTGGGTGGCACAGCTTCCACAGCAGAGGAGTGTCCAGTTAAGCCTCCTGTGATCATCACTTAAATACTGTAGCAGTCATAGTGGCAGCCTCTGCATACCTGTACATGGATGTCAAGTCAATCTGCATTTGGGGGGATGGGTTTGTAATGCACATGTGTGCACATATACTCAGAATGACAGCAATGTGGACAGTATCACAGTTTGTACTGTACATGTTGATATATGCACATATTATCCTGTATCAATGCCACATTTGTGTTTGCTGACATTACCTCTCCCCCACAATTCCATAGGTACATCTGGTGTTGCTGGAGTCCAACATCCTGTAGCCAGTGAGTGTGAAACTGTTTTGTTATGGCTCATCTATACCCTAGGAATGTTAAGGGCTGCCAGTTTACCATGCTCACAACTGTTAAGGTTAGCCATAGTACAATACTTGTATGTTCAGTAGTGGAGGGGTTCATTGCAGTCCATTGAATTTGTAATCACAGTAGCATATCTCACAGGTGTATAATACTGGCAACATTAACCATACGCAGCTGTACTGCATGTTGTTAAGGACCTGTCTTGTATGTGTCTGTTGTGGTCTGCTTCTGTGTTGTGCATGGGATCAGTAATAATGTTTGGTATGTATAATGCAGTTGTGGCACATCACCTGTGTGTGTGTGTGTGTGTGTGTGTGTGTGTGTGTGTGTGTGTGTGTGTGTGTGTGTGTGTGTGTGTGCGCATGTGTGCGCATGTGTGTGTGTGTGTGTGTGTGTGTGTGTGTGTGTGTGTGTGTGTGTGTGTGTGTCTGTGTGTCTGTGGATCAGTAGACATAATAGCACATGTATTAATGTAGTCATGTTGTCTTCCTCCTCACAGGTGACCATGGGGGTCGGAGTCGCTCACAACCTGATGTCAGTGTCTCATCAGACCCTGATGACGAAGATGGCCATAGTGAGGCAGAGGTAGGGTTGTTGGTGGCTGCATCTGTCCCATGGGTTGACATCCCACTTCATCCCCCAATGTCCACGCACACAGTCAGTATGCCCACACATACCCAGTCTCCTGCAGCCACAGATATTGGACAGTCAGAGGGTGGTGGCATCAAACAGGAGAGTGTGGTGACTATGGCATCTGTGATTGTAGACACTAGCCATAGCCAGAGAGCTGGCAAGGTCCCACACAAGCAGATTGACAGGGGTGCTCGAAGGAGGACTGCTGCCCATCCACCACCTGTCACAGGTGTCACATCATGAGTCACTCCACACATGTTTCAGCCCATCATGGAAGCACAGGCATGTTCTGAACACAACACCAGACAGATGCTCAGGATCATGGATGCATCACTGTCTGGCATCCATGACTCCATCCACAACATTGGTGATGCAATGCATCATTTTGGCAATGTAGTGGACAGATGGTGGGGTGAGACATTGTCAGTCCTTGTGCATTGTCTGTGCTGGAACACATGGTGGGAGTTGGGCATCAGACACTTGGATGCAGGACAGCACCAACTTCAGCTTAGAGTCTACTTGGCCATGCACAGTCATGCTCCTGTAGTGGCATTACCACCAGGACTACAGAAGGGAGGATGCCGTCCACACCACAATGTGGCAGGCCATGGTCCTTGGTGGTCCCATGAGGGACACAGAACCAGCAGACACCAGTACTGTCAACAAGTAGTACCACATCTGACCCTGAGCATGGTGGTGCCAGTGCCACTCCTGGCAGAGCCAGTCCCCATGTTCATGGCCAGAGATGGTGAACTGTACATTCTGACATGTACGGTCCACAGCTTTCCAACATACCCTTGTGAAGGGTTAGCACATGGCTTGACTGTGTACATGCACACACTCACATATCACTGTCACATGCAGGTCACCAACAGACACACATAGCTCCTCTCCGTGGCCCAGCTGACCAGCACCCCTCCAGACACACACACACACAATGTCAGCTGTGTGGCACAGCCTAGGCTTTTGGCAACCCCACAACACACCCTGTGCATATGATGATATCTGTGCCACATCCCTGTCATCCACACCATCAATGCAAGGGCATGCAAATATGTGTCTGATGCACAAGATCACTATAGCACATTTAATGACATGTTGTAGTGCAGTAGTGTTATGCCCTGTAAGGTGCTGTTTTCTGGCATGTGTCATGAGTACACATCAAAGTGTATGTACATTTGTTCCATGATGCTACATTGGTGGTAGTATTGCTGACTACTATTGTCTCCCACACCTTTTTCTTTTTCTGTTCCAGGTGTCTGTGTGTCTACACCGTGGAGACCTGGTGCCAATACAGTGGCTCAGGATGGCATGGTGGCAATGCAGAAATATGACTTTGCCAAGGTATGTGCATAGTTACCTAGGTCTGTATGTGTAGAACAGTGTGTAGAACAGTGTGTCAGGGACAATGGGAGCCGACAGCATAATCTTGCATGCATATCCGGTGACACAGCATGCTACTCTGGATACATGTCACCTGGGAGTTCAGTAGGATCATAGGAGGTTACTAGAGTAATGGCCCTGGAGCCCTTACAAGCTTAGCCATTAGTTTATCCCCAGAAAGAAACATCAGTCAGCACCTGTTGCCCCTGTCAGTGGGGGACACAGGTGGGACCCCCATGACAGATTTGTGGTTTCCCATCCACTCTACTTGGTTGTGCTTGAAGAGGGTCAGCATAGTACTTTGTTTGATGTGTATGGGAAGTGTATTGCTGAGACAGGGCAGCCTCTGGGAGACAAACCTGTTTATCCAGCAGGTTGTGTTGATGTCACATAGATTCAGGCCTGTCATGCAGATAATATGCATGGGGTTAGACGTACGGATATGGGGCAACTGTAGTAGGACAGGGTCCAACATTGCCTTGTAGGCATGACCCAGCCCACCTCTGAGCAACCTGTCCAATACCAAGTGGAGCAATAGTGATTTGAGCCTGTCTGAATGGGACAGGTGTCGGATGACATGGATTACCTTTGTGAGGTATTTCCATTGCCTTTCCAGTTAGTGCAGATGTCTGGATAAGTACATACCAAACGGGGCATTGTAGTAAAATATTGGTCTACAGAGTGAGGACTATAGAGAGCTAAAGACCACTTTTTTTCTTGATGCAATCCCTTTACCTATGAGATGAGCCAAATATAAGGCTTTTCTGACCACTGCCACTACATGATGGTTGAATGGGAAATTGTTATCAACCTGAGTACCCAGGTCTCTTAACAGAAGTTGTGTGTTTTCGAGACTGCTACTGATGTGCAAAACAATGGGGTCATGTCTTTGCTGAATGGTATGATGCTATGGCTTTTTGCCTTTAGCTTGAGTCCAGGACCTTGGCGGCAGTCTGTAGTTGATGTAAGACCCTCTTGCAGTATGTTAACATCATTTGGGGAGTCAATGACAGACAGCACCCAACTTACAGTCATCCACAAACTTGGTCAGTACCTATAAATGTAGGTGGTGGTGGGTAGCATTCATGCTTACATACATGTGGGTTATTTAGGGGCAGCAGCTACTCACAGGGCCTCAAAATGTATACATATTGCACAAACATAGGTAAGACAGACTAGGGTTGCCACCTTATCAAATGCCCAATGGGGGACACTTTTTGTAGTAAAGTGAGATTTGGCAGAACAAACCATACCCATGGTGAGTGCAACAGACAGAACTTCCCTTTTTTGACAATTTAACAGCTCATTTTTGTAGCATTTACCTAGATTATGCTATTTCTCATAACATTTAGGTGTTTGTGATGTAAAATGACTGTTTTATGCAACTATTAGAATAATGTAGGAAATGTTTGTTGCCCTACACTCTTGGAACATTTGTATTGTTGTAGTTGTTTTCACAGGACACACCTGGCCAAACATGGACTGCAACATGCACACTGGGACAGGTGGTAGTTCTAACACAGTCACACTGCTGCAAGGGGATACACACACACACACACACACACACACACACACACACACACATAGATACACACAAATCCTGCCCTTGTTGAGATTAGAACCCCTACATACCTAGTTGCATATACTATAGCGCTACATACGTATCACATGCGCCATGCAGCTTATGCGTTTTTGGAGTGTCTGCCATCACTGTTCAGGTGGATGACATCTGCAGCCATTTTAAAGGTCACCAATGAGGGGTTGACAGGTGTTCACAGGCCATTAAAATTGTATAAGCATTGCAGACACACACACACACACACACACACACACACACACACACACACACACACACACACACACACACACACACAGGCACACTGCTGCAAGGATATGCTCACACACAGATACACTCACAGACTTGCCAGTTTTGAGATTAGAACCCCTACCTATCTATTTATATATATACTATAGTACTAAGTACTTATCTTGTGCACCATAGAGCTATTTTGTTTGGAGAGTGCCTAACTGTGCTTCTAAGATGGATGATATCAGTAGACCCTGAAAAGGTTGTCAAATGGGGGGTTAACAGGCCCTTAAAATTTAATAACAATTATACACCCACTGGCAAAACAGCCTCACTGCTGTGAGGGGATATCACACACACATACACTCGCAGAGGTTCCAGTTTTGAGAGTAGAACCCCTATCTATCTAGTTATATAAGATATAGTACTATATACTTATTGCATGCAATATGGTGCTATTGTGTTTGAAGAGTGTCTAACTGTGCTTCTAAGGTGGATGACATCAGTAGGCCCTGAAAAGTTTGTCAATGGGAGAGTTAACAGGCCCTTAAAATTGTATAACCAACACACACACAGGCAAGACAGCAGCACTGCTGCATGGGGATATGCTTACACACACACACACACACACACACACACACACACACACACACACACACACACACTCAAGACAGCCGCACTGCTGCAAGAGGATATGGTTACACACACATACACTCACAGAGTTGTTAGTTTTGAGATTAAAACCCCTACCTCTCTAGTTATATATACTATAGTAGTATGTACTTACGGCATGCCCTATGGAGCTTGTGTCTGAAGAGTGTCTAACTGTGCTTCTAAGGTGGAAGACATCATCAGGCCCTATAAACTAAGCCAATGTGGGGGTTAACAGGTAAGCACAGGCCTTAAAATTAATTAGCATTGCACACACATAGGCAAGACAGACACACTGCTACAAAGGGATATACTTATGCACACACACACACACACACACACACACACACACACACACACACACACACACACACACACACACAGACACACACACGCACACACACACACACACACACACACACACACACACACACACACACACACACACATACACACACACACACAGAGTCACCATTGTTGGGATTAGAACCTCTACCTATCTAGATGTACACACTATAGTGCTATGTATTTATCACATGCGCCACTTAGATTATGCATTTGGAGAGTGTCTAACTGTGCTTCAGCAGGCCCTGTAAAGTAAGGCAATGTAGGGGTTAACAAGTAGGAATGGGCCTTAAATGTATTAGTATTACACACACATAGGTAAGACAGACACATGGCTGCAAGCGGATATACTTATGCACACACACTCACAGAGTTGCCATTGTTGACATTAGAACTCCCTACTTATCTAGTCGTATAGATGACAGTGCTGTGTGTATATTGAATGCTTGGAGAGTGTCTGCCATCGCTGTTGGGGTGGAGGGCATCAGCAGCTGTTGATGGGGAGGCCACTGTTGTGGAGGACACTAGTCACAGGGCCATAAAATTAATGACCATTGCACAGACATAGGCCTGTTGGGCATGTGTATACTGCTGTATGTTGAATATCTACACACACACACACACACACACACACACACACACACACACACGGTGGCTGATGGGAGATTAGAACCCCTACCTACCTACCAATACACACTACAGCTCACTGTACTAGTTGCATGCACCACTGGTAACAATTGATGTGCAAGTGGCTGCAGCACTGCATCACTCTATACCTTTCTCTGTGTGTGTGTGTATGTGTGTGTGTGTGTGTGTGTCTCTCTCTCTCTCTCTCTCTCTCTTTCTCTCTCTCCACCGTCTCTCTCTCTTTATATAATATATATAAATATATATTACCTCTATATATATATATATATATATATATATATATATATATATATATATATATATATATATATATATATATGTGTGTGTGTGTGTGTGTGTGTGTGTGTCTGTGTGTGTGTGAGTGTGTGTATCTATATAAAACTTTACAGATACATATATACAGTGGATGTAAAAAGTTTACACACCCCTGTTAAAATGCCATGCTTTTGTGATATAAAAATGAGACCACCATAAATCATTTCAAAATATTTCCCACCTTTAATGTAACATATAACCTGTACAATTCAATTGAAAAACAAACAAATATGTTAGGGGAAAATATAAAAGATAAAAAACGTACAATAAGCTGGTTGCATAAGTGTGCACACCCTTAAGCTAATACTTTGTTGAAGCACCTTTTGATTTAATTACAACATTCAGTCTTCTTGGGTAGGAGTCTATCAGCATGGCACATCTTGACTTGGCAATATTTGACCACACTTCCTTGCAAAAGTGCTACAAATCTGTCATATTGCGAGGGAATCTCTTGTGCACAGCCCTCTTCATGTCACCCCACAGATTTTCTATGGATTTAGGTATGGGCTCTGGCTGGGCCATTCCAAAACTTTAATTTTCTTCTGGTGAAGCCATTCTTTTGTTGATTTGGATGTATGCTTGCAGTCATTGTCGTGTTGAAAGGTGAAATCTTCTTCATCTTCAGCTTTCTAGCAGATGCTTGAAGGTTGTGAGCCAAAAGTGAGTGGTATTTGGAACTATTCATAATTCCCTCCACCTTGAATAAAACCCCAGTTCCAGCTGAAGAAAAGCAACCCCAAAGCATGAGATGTACAGTACCATGCTTCGCCATAGGGATGGTGTTCTTTTCATGATGCAAAGTGTTGTTTTTGCGCTAAACGTACCTTTTGGAATTGTGGAGAAAAAGTTCAGCCTTGGTCTCATCAGACCATAACACATTTTCCCACATACTTTTGGGAGACCTGATGTATTGTTTTGCAAATTTTAACCAGGTCTGGATGTTTTCCTGTGTAAGAAAAGGCTTCCGTCTTGCAACCCTACCCCATAGCCCAGGCATATGGAGAATATGGGAGATTCTTGTCACATGTAGTACACAGCCAGTACTTGCCAGAAATTCCTGCAGCTCTTTCAGTGTTGCTTTAGGTCTCTTGGCATCCTCTCTGACCAGTTTTTGTCTTGTCTTTTTATCAATTTTGGAGGGATGTCCAGTTCTTTGTCACGTCACTGTTTTCCCACATTTTCTCCACTTTTTGATGACTGTCTTTACTGTGCTCCATGGTATATCCAAAGCTGTGGAAATCTTTTTGTACCCTTCTCCTGACTGATACCTTTTAACAATGAGATCCCTTTGATGCTTTGTAAGCTGTCTGTGAACCATGGCATTTGCTGTAGCAGGCACCTGAGTAAATGTCAAGAAAATTCTACTAGAACAGCTGAACTTTATTTGGGGTTAATCAGAGTCTCTTTAATTGATGGCAGGTGTGTACCCAAAAAGACTGAATGATGTAATTAAATCAAAAGGTGCTTCAACAAAGTATTAGTTTAAAAGTGTGTACACTTATGCAACTAGCTTATTGTACATTTTTTATTTTTTATATTTTTCCCCTAAAAGATTGGTTTGTTTTTCAATTGAATTGTACAAGTTATAGGTCACATTAAAAGTGGGAAAAGTTTTGAAATGATTTATTGTGGTCTCACTTTTTTATATCACAAAAACCTGGCACTTTAACAGGAGTGTGTAAACTTTTTATTTCCACTGTATCTTATATGTACCACATACTGATAGCTAAGGGCAACTATGTCTGATGGGGATAGGGAGAGACAGTTAGTTATACATAGCTGTCTGTATGCACAGAGATGTAGTGACATCTCAGTTCTATAGGCAGATGAGGCTTCAGACATGGGCTGACATTAGTTAAGTGTAGGAACATGCCCGGTGTGACCATCAGTACTTACAAAGGGACTCCAGTCCATACCTACTGTCCAGTCCAGTCCAGGATTTTGTGTGCTACAGCCAATTGGCTGCTGCACCTGATTACAGTCCAGCACCTCCCTGATTTAATGTGCAATGGATTGCCCAGCTGTGTGTTGGCCGTAATATCTGACTCATACCTTGGGTATGTACAGATTGTATTACACTTGAACAGGGTTTATCAACATATGTCTGGTACGTTTTACATAGCAATGTGATTTCCTGGTACATCAGTGGCAGATCATTATAGGTTGATGTGAGGATCTGCTGACAGACATTTGAGTTACTGATTCCATACACAGCAGGGAAAACATACTACTGCACAACCTGTTCTCCTCTGCACTTTCTACATTTGTCTGGCCAGTAGTTCATCCTTCTCTTTGTATTTGAGCCTTTGTTCTGCTCCTGTTCCTTCCTTTGTCCACAGTTGCTGCTCTATGTAGTTGTAGGTATACTGTGACTGGGGTACAAGATGTAACACCACACACAGGGTTACAGGCTGCACACCTCTGACTGTACCTGTTTTGCAGGATGTCCAACATTGTGCCCAATATGTCTGCTCTGGTTCTCAGACACTTTGTGTTGTATTGGTATTATAATGCTACATAGTGCCCATACCTCTCAACCTGTTAAAGCAAAACATCTGGACAATGCCATATATAAAAGTGGGACACAGGCCCAAATATAGGAACAATATTTTTATTATTGCGCTTAAAAATGTAGAAAGTTGGTAGAATAACAGGTTTTGTATTAGCATGAATTTTCTGAAGGGTATGAAGTCTGCATATCAAATGTCTGTCATTATTTTCTAATGTCAGCCTTCATTGATTTGCCACTACTTTACAAAAACTGCAATGTTATGAAAAACGGACCAGAAATATGAGGCAATAATGTGGACATTCTATGAAACTCTGTACATTTGACAGGTATGATGGTTCCCACTGACTTTTTGTAAGTACTGACACAGTTACGTGATGGCCTTGACATCCTGCTGCTACTCTGACTTCTTACAACCTGTTGTTCTGCTAGCAACCATCTAGGTTACTCAGTGTTGTGTACTGTCCACATCTGTGGCTCCCTGTCCCACCATTGTCTCTGGCTTTGTCCATATTTCTTGCAGTGACAAATAGTGACATATGGACATTCTGTAGAACTCCAACCATAGGTGTAGCTCACATGCAAAATAGTAGGTGCAGCCAGTCTCAAACCATAAACACCATCAACCATGGTAATGGACTTAGACCACTAAGCCAAAACAGCCACGAGACAGTGGAATTTAATTTCTGACACTATCAACTACAGACATACATAGCATATTGGCACCTGCATATTGTGAAAATGGAACATGTCACCAGGTCATTTGGGACAGCCCTGGGATTGTGTGGTCTGCTCCTATTACCTTGTAAACATAATGTTATCACAGTTGTATGGGAACACAGGTGTGTTGGGGGTAGGGGACTCTAGCACTGACAGTCATGCATCTGTCCTATGACCCCATTGTTTGTCATTTCTCTTGCATAATGCAGTGGTTTTGCTGCCTGGGGGCCTACTGCATATTATGGGGTGGGCAGTATTGGGCAGACAGTGTCCTGTTGTCCCACGTAGCTGTCAGCTGCCAGCAGATATCCTAGTAGCCCACTCTATTCCCTTGCATACATGTGGCAAGTCCATACATATGCTACTATAGTCTAATACCACATATATTTGTTGTAAAGAAGAGTGACTTACCTTGTGCCTGCAGCAGTTGAGATGGTGCTTCAGGGTTGACTCTGTTGGATGCATGCAGTACACAGGAAATACATGGTAAGGTACAAGTTGTGTGTTGTGGCTGGCATCCTTTCTTTTATGTATGTTAGTCGAAGTGAGGTGTCAGTCCCTAGGTCCCTAGGGTGTCAGTGCATGTGCTATGCATTGCCTCTTTGCCTAGGCCAGGGCATACTGGGCATGCCTACATCTGCCTACAGGGAGAAGCTCGGGGGGGGTCCTCCTCTGTGTCCCCCTGTGGCTGTGGGGACATTGGCACTGGTGGGGGACTGTGTGTCCCTTCCCTATGATGTTCCTGCTGCAGTTGTTTCTGCATGATCATATTGTGTAACATAGCATATATTGTGAACATGTGTGCACATATGGCTGGAGAATACTGCAGGACTCTACCAGATATATTGAGGCAGTGGAACATTGACTTGAGCAGCCCAAACACATGCTCTATTATGTTCCTAGTTTGTGCGTGTGCCTCATTATGGCATTCTTTTGTAGGTATGTTTGCATTTCTGATGGGTGTCATCATCCATGGTTCCAGTGCATAGCCAGCATCCCCCAGTAGATGGCCATACAGAATGCCCCCCCCCCCGGCAAATGTCTGGTATAGCTGTGATGAGTGCCAGATGTGGGAGTCGTGACAACTGCCAGGGCTGCCAGCACGCACATTCATGATAATGCCATGGGCATTGCAAATGACCTGGCAGTTGATGGAGTGATACCCTTGCAGTTGAAGTAGACTCTACCCTCCTCACCAAGTAGTGTTTTGATGTGCACTGTGGCACCTAGTACCTCAAGGTAGTGTGCTACATGGTGGAAGAGATGCATATTGGTGGCCCTCTCCTCAGGGGTGCTGGGTAAATATGTGCTCACTGGCATGTGTTTGCATGGCAGCCAGGAACTGGTGGAGTACCTTGGATGCAGATGTCTGTGAGACCCCCATCAAGTCCCCAGGAGGTCTTTAAAAAGTACCTGTAGCTAATATTCTAAGGGCTACACATACCTTTGTTTCCACTGGGATGGGTTCCCTTCTGTTTGTTCTTGGTCTGAGGTGAGGGCTGCAGAGTTTGGTGAGTTCTTGTAGTATGTCCCTGTCCACCCTGTAGCGCTCTACTATCTCCAACTCATGTAGCCCCTGGAAGGATACCCCGGGCCTGAACACTCTTCTCCTTCTCAGTCTAGGCCTATTGTCAGCACCAGCACTGACCTCAGCCTGTAGCACATACAGATGTACCAGACCAGCGGCAGCCCTATCATTTTGGCAGTTAAAATTCTCAAGTGTGTACTCCAATGGTGCAAAGTATGTGGGAAAAATCAGATTGAAGTGTGTATGCATACTTTATACTGGTGTGCTGCAGATGCAGCCTGTGTAATTGGCTGATTATGATAAATTCCACCTGCCAGGTTTGTCACTGAATGATTTGAATGGCCCATTGTCAGTGGAACAGGGCTTATCAGTCATTGATTGACTTTCCCAGGCTATTTCTTTTTTTTTTAATTCCTTTCCCTGCTAAGCACTGCGGTTTGGTGCACAAACCCGCAGCGCCAGTATAAACAGTGCTCAGCAGTTTAGATACACCCCCATGCATGGGCATGCTCAGCTTAGCTGAAACCAGCTAAAACACATGCCGTGGGCCTAAACACAGTTTAGCAGCACTGGACACCCCCCCCCCGCTTACTTGTACTTAGCTGAGAGCAAACAGGGGCTGCTGATCTACAATCCACTTCATCATAGCGTGACACATCCCCTTTTGATCTCAGCTACCTGTTCTACTAACACCAACATGGTTCTAGCCCTACACGGGTTTTATCTGTGGACACAGTGGCCCATATTTGCTATTCAGTAACCCCAGCTCATTTGCATACATATCCTTGCATATATCCTGGATACTTCACTACTCCAGGGCCTACCTCCTTAGCAACCACTGAAACCTGCCATTGTACACTCTGCAGACAGGGCACTGCAATTCATTATTTTTGCAAATGTCTTAATTTCAGTTTTTCAACATTTTAATTTTTTTTGCATAACGGCATGTTTGCGCTTTGCTGCGTGCCACTCAAATGTAATATGTGTATTAAAAATGTATATTTTATAATGATTTGCATTGGGTTTTATACTCACTGGGCATAGTTTTGGACATTTCCATGCCTACATTGCCATATCCAACCTTCTTTTTGCGCTTTTACAGCCCCTGTTTAATTTTTACATTTCTCTACACGGTTATTTTCCATGTACATTTCTGACACTAATACAGCTTCTACATGGGTACCTTTCTGCTTATTGGATCACAAATTACTCTCATTTGCATGGCTTTCACATGCTTATGAGGTGATTTACATTCCACAGACACTTCCATGTCCACACGCGCTGGTGCATGCCCCTCTGCACTGTTTATTTGATTGCTCGGCTGCCGATTTCTGTGTTGGGGCTGTGCCACTATGCCTACATGGACAGTCACTCTATGTAGGCTTTACTGAATTCCCCTCAAATTGTATGTGGAGCAGACAAATATATGAGGCAAAAATCTGGATATTCTGCAAAATTCTATACAGTTGAGAGCTATGTTGCTCTTGTGGGCCATTTTAAGCTTTCTGACTTGAAATAACCTATCCCATATGGTCATAGATTGGTCTTACCCATCCCATGGTCGATAATTATATATTACCAGGATTAAGAATAACTGGGATCATACCATGAATCATTTGAGGGGACCCTTACATGGGATAAAGCATTTAGGAGCTGCCTCTGCCCATTAGAAGTACAGGGGGCAGTCCTAAGGTAAATGTTCTCTTTTCCATCCATAGAGCTAAGTTGCACTTGAATATGGACAGGGATGAATTTTATTGAATACAATAATTATCCCTGATCATGCTATAAAATTTGTTTTTTTCCTGTTCTAAATAAGGATTTGAAAATTAATATGATAAACTGAAGGATGCTAGCTTGACTAAAATGAAAACCTGCAAAGTTCAAGCTGAAATCATGGGCAAGAACAACTCTAACTTGATAGGAAAAAAGTTGGGGTCAAAGAAGGAAATAAAAGGAAAATTGGATGAACTGTAAAAAGCCAAGCAATAAAAAGAACCACAACTAATGATACTTAATTGTTTTTTAGAAAACCTTTTTGACTTTGCTTTTAATTCTGACTTTGACATTAAGGTGTGTAATTCTTTCATGGAAATTATTTTAACCAAGAACTTTATACATTTTAGCAGTTTCAATATCTCCTGGGACTGTGACTTTACATTTGTATTGGCTTCATCATCAGACCTTCCTCAAGTTGTCTCCTCAGACTGTTACCTTGGCACAGCCTCTAGACTTGTCAACAATACATTGTTCTGTCCTAGCAAAACACAACACAGATAGAGTGGTAATCGCCCCCTCACAACATACAATGTCCCATGGTGTGCATGCAAATAGCAGGCTGATTCACACAGGCAAGTAACATACACATGCTGTGCCAATGGTCCCCTATAGCTGAACACTTGATATACCCAAGAGAACATATACTGGTCTCACTGTGTGCTAGCTAGAGTCAGTTTGTGCAGAGTTACTGTATATCCTATTAACTTGGCTGTTCTCCCTGTGAGACACACATACTTTGAACACTCCCACATCCTGTGTCCACTCTGTCTAGTATGATACCCATGCTCTCATTGTCTCCACGTGAGGATTCTAAGAATGAGACCATCTGTGAGGCTTGCAGTGGGAGGTGGCATCTCTCCAATTGCCATCCATTCAACCACTGTGCTACATGCCTTCTGTAAGGCCCACCTTATCATGTCATTCACATGCATTTAACATTGCTGTGTTGTGTGATTCCTCCCACCCACAGAACTGATGTTGTGGACAACTGTATCCTACCCTCTGTAGTGGATGGCAGGCGCCTTCTCTCACCAAAAGTTGATGTGCATTGTCTAAGCTCTGTCATCAGTCCCAGATGGAGGCTATACTTACACCTAGGAAGAGACTACAGCTGTAGGCCCACAATGTCTAGGTAGAGAAGATTAGCTATGGCCTAGAAATGCACACAGCACAGGGTGGGCAGGAGTAGAAAGTAATGGAGGAAATTCATATAGTATGGGCAATAGTACATTTTACTGGGAACTAAAAAAAAGCAGGTGCAGGGATGAAACTGTGCATGAACACAGTTGCAATACTTAACACTCAGTTCTCAGAAATGTTTGCATGATGGGAGTTTCACAGGCAGCAGTAGTGGGACTCATGGGTATAAACAGGTGACAAATTCAGATGGGCTATGCTAGCAGTGATTGCATGTGTGAACATCCACAGTAGGTGAAGTGTCCCCATGACAGGCATCCACAACAGATATGTGGTGGGGGGGGGCAGTTCTCTTATTGCAGTGAGATGCTATAGCTCTGTTCTATATATTTAAATATACATGTGTGTATCGATTGAAAAAGTTAATAATGTCAACATTTCATCATTATAAATAGTGCTATACTCACTGTCCAGTCTAGAAATTGCTTAATTCTTCTCTTGCTGAAATAAATCATGATGGCTGAAATTTGAGCAGTTGATATTCAGGTGCTACTTTACAAAATTATATTTTTATGATATAACCCTGCCATTGGTGGTGATTTTAGCACTTGCATCACTGCAAGAAACACCTATGCCCTCTTTTCTATGCTTGTATGCTCCTCCTCATACACTGACAGGGGCTACTGTCACCAGCTAGGGGTCTCCAAGCCTGCGTCTTCGCAGTACCAGCTCCACACATCATGATGGTCCTCGGCTGTCACCAGAGCAAACCACCACACATTGTAAGCCAGCATAGTACAGATCAGTGAATTACAGTAGTTAATACCATATGTTTTTTTTACCAGACAGGTGCTCTCATCTGTATAAAACTGAATCATACATCATGGGTCAGAAGGGGGTGCAGACCTCGTGTTGTGGACCCCCACTCAACAGTTACCATGGTAGTTGCACAGGTACGTCAGCTACATACTCTATTGTTATAGATGCACTTGGAGTTTGCAAACAGCCATACTACAGACACACAGTTGTGACAGAGTTACAGCAGGGTTACCACATACTATTCCTTAGGTATACACATGCATATAACACTGATTAAATATATCATACTGCAGTACAGTAGACCACATTGTACCTCTTCTGTGCTCTGTCCTCTGGAATTGTTGTTTCTGAGTTGCCAGATCGCTATCAAGCTGCTCAAATACTGCTACTGCAATTGCTTTTTCTCTGTGTGGAAGATCGGCTGCAATACATATACTAGTTTTCAGCTTATATATGTATATATATATATATATATATATATATATATATATATATATATATATATATATATATATATATAGATATAGATATTAGTTTGGTCGACAGGGAGTTTGGTCAGCATCTGTTTAATTGACTGCATTTGGTCGTATATACAGATAGTCACTAGGTGTGTGAGATCAACAATTCTCATGTAGTGGAATATTCTCTTTCCCCACTGAATGTACAATCTTATATTTAGTATATATAATTAGTAGGAGGAGAAGGGGATTTTGTTCTTGTTTTTTTGAAGCAATTTTTGCATGCACCGAGAAGCAACCTCAGAGCTTGCATACTAGGAAGTCAATATTTCTCTTTTCGAAATAGAGTGGTTTACCTTCAGGAAATTGACATCCATGTTAGTTGACCACCTGAAGGTAAAGCCTAAGAACTGCTGTGTTTCACAATGGTACATAAATAACATAAAGTGTAGATATATTCTGCTGCATGCCACGGACTTATTGTGCACAACTGCTCATGCAGCCATTCTTTGCATGTTCATGTGCTGTACTTCCTTGATGTACTAAGGTACACTATATACATGTGAGTCAAAAGTTCTGTGAAAATCATGAATCACAGGCTGCCATACTAGTTTGTTGTTTATTCCTTGCAAGGGTCACTAGTGTAAGTACTCCATAGTGCCTTTTTTAGGCAAGGCTCAAAAGACAAACCCACCTCCATAGACAACACAAGGAAAAAGAAACTAAGGATAATGCTGCTCAATGCCAGAAGTCTAAACCTCAAGATGCATGCACTCGAGGCTCTCCTCAGTATGGAGAATATCGATATCTGTGCAGTAACAGAAACCTGGTTCAAGGCTCCCAAGAGCACCCCAGCACTACCAGGTTATACCTCATACCATGCTTTGTGGCCCCAAAACTCAGACCGAACCACAAAAGGAGGGGGGAGTATCCATATTCATCAAAGATACCCACACCTCCAGGTTAGTGGCACTGCACGAAGCATCGGAGACCATCCATGTGCAACTAACAGTGGGCAAAACTGCCTTTCAGTTTGTAACCTGCTACAGACCACCCTCCCAAACTTAGGAACCCCACTCGGCTTTCCTGAAAACACTGGAGAATATGAAGGTCTCTCCAAACACCATCATATTGGGTGACTTCAACTACCCAAACATAGAATGGGCGCACTACTCAAGCCCCAACACCCTCGCCCAATGGTTCCTAGAATTTATAAACTCAAATGCTATGGAACAACTGGTCACCACTCCCACAAGAGGGGAAAACTTATTGGACCTGATCATCACCAACATGGAGACTCTATCCAAAACCAGGAATCAAATACACCAGGTATATAACCACTGAAAGGTGTCCCAATCTAAGCGGAGCTACTGCAAGCACAACGAAAGTTCAGCTCACCAAAAGGATCCAGGCCCATAAACGTTCCAAAAGACTTTATTAACAATTGCACACAGAATAAAAATAAACGTCGACCTAGGTTTCGTCCGTAAAACGAACTTCATCAGAACACATCTCAATACATTCTGAAGCTTTAAAAATAAGTACTCAAGGAACTAATTGAGCCTGTTGACCAATGAAAACGATTAAACAACAGTACATTGAATGAAATAATGAATTAATCACCACATACATTAATTAAAAACAAAACCAAGTGCAAAATGCATAAGCTTGAGCCACCTACTCCGTGTTTGTAAATGAAATGACAAGCATAAAACACCACTGTTGCCTATGTACATTAAAATACATGGATCCTATATTGGGTAATGTGTTATAAATGTGAATGTAAATAAAACCAACTAAAATCATCTGCCGGTGCATATAAAACACGATCCATATAAAATTATAACCAAATAATATAATAATAATATAATCCAACACTGAAGAAGTTGTCTTAGATGTATGTAAAATACACATAATATTGTCTCTAATATATACCTACCAACAGTGAACCTATTATTTAATACAACCATATATATATATGTGCAAATATGTGAATATATTTAGTTAAAATGTCCATTTGTAATTACAAATAAAAGATGTACATGTAACACATATATTGTTATATAAATATTGTGTTTATGAACTATATAAATATAAATATAAATATGTAAATATGCAAATAAATATATGTGTATGTATGAATTAAAATGGACCAATAAATATAAATAGTAAATAATGTATGTATATAATGTAATTAAAATTAAAATGACTGTATGTACTTTAAGGAAAATGTGTGTATGTATACACAAAGGTAATATTAAAAATGGAATGATGGGTGTTAATAATTTAATATTGAATAATAATAGTAATAATAATACTAATGAATAATAATAATAATGATTAATGAATAACTAGTGTGTTTGGTTGTGTAGTCTGTTAGTGTCAAATGTGTAATATTAAAAATCAAGTATCAGAGTTAAAACAGGGAACAACAAATTCCAAATGGTTAAAATTGTGTATTATGTGTCATATATAATAATATGAATTTGTATATATATAATGTAATAATAATAATAATTCTTCACAGTTCCATGGGTGCGCAACCACTAGAACCCCTTAATACTTTTCAACCATAGGATGGGCTTTATACTAGTAAATTCATTAAGCCCAGGGTTTTGATTAGCATTGAGTAATATCTGTAACTTTAATTCCAACACGTCTAAATTATATTTAGTTACTTTCCCTTGTAAATCAAACTGTTGATGAATAATCCCAAGAAACTTAAAGGAATGATTTTGAAATTGATTAATGTGTCTAGCAAGGGCATTAGTTGATTTATTATTCTTAATACTCAATAAATGTTCTTTAACCCTTTCCCTAAGTTGTCTACTAGTTTTGCCTACATAAAATCCCTCACACTGTTGACACATGGCTATGTAAACAACATTTTTAGTGTAACAGTTAATATATTGTTTAATCCTAATATTGTGTTTATTAATAGTTATAACACTATCTGTGTTGATCATATATTTACAGGTTGAACATCTACCACACTTGTGGTTGCCCACCCGTTTGAAAGAATCACTATCGATGTTGTTATTTATACCCTCAAAGATGTCCTTGAAAGAAGTGTCCTTCCTAAACACATATTGTACGTTCCCTGCCAACATGTCACCCAGAGTTTTATCTGTACTAATTAGTTTCCAATTTTTATTAATAATGTCTTTTATATTTGAAGAAATGCCATTGAAAGTGGTAATATATAAAGGAATATTGTTACAAATAAAATTACCCCCTTCTACAAATTTACTTAAATCATTTTCCTTTTGGTTAAAATCATTACTAAGTAAAATCGGTTTATATACACCATTCTTCCTTTTGTATACCACTTCCTTTGCTATATCTCTACAAAGTTCAGATGGATAACCCCTATTGACAAATAAAAGACTAATAAATGCAATTTCCTGATCAAAGTCCACTTCCTCGCTAACCATTCTTGCTGCCCTCACCATCTGTCCTTTGACCACTGCTTTTTTCTGGTGGTGAGGGTGCCAGCTATCAAAATGTAGGTACGAATTTGAGAAAGTGGACTTTCTATGTATATTCGACACTAACTTCCTCCCAACCTTGTCATAGGTTAACTTAATATCTAAGTAACTAATGCTTTCTTGACTAATAGAATGTGTAAATTTTAAAAAGGATACATTATTATTAATATATTCTAAAAAACTATCTAAGTTACCTTTATCCCCTTTCCATATAATAAATAAATCATCTAAAAACCGGCCATAAAATTTGATATATTTGTTGTATTCTGAATTAAACACATAGTTTACCTCCCAATAAGTTAACACAAAATTAGCGAAACCCGGGGCACAGGCTGCCCCCATGGCTACACCACTGACCTGTTTATAATAAGCCCCATCAAAAAATATAAAATTATTTTTTAATACAACCCCCATAAGTTTCACTAAAACATTGATCTTGTTCTGGTCATACAAGTTTGTGTAATATAATTGTTCCTCCAACCACTCTAATCCTCTATCCTGGGGTATAACTGTGTATAAGTTGCACACGTCCAAAGTAACAAAAATATCATTAACTTCAAACTCTACATCCTTAATTTTACCCAAAAAGTCCCAAGAGTCCTTGAGAATGTATGAAAAAAATGCAATTCCTGACTTTAAATGGTAATCCAAAAATTTACTAATAAAATGTGTCTTACTCCGCTTACCATCTACTATGGGTCTAAACTTTAGGTTGTCCAACCCTTTGTGAATTTTGGGGATGCCGAAAATACCACTGATGGTTGAAAAGTATTAAGGGGTTCTAGTGGTTGCGCACCCATGGAACTGTGAAGAATTATTATTATTATTACATTATATATATACAAATTCATATTATTATATATGACACATAATACACAATTTTAACCATTTGGAATTTGTTGTTCCCTGTTTTAACTCTGATACTTGATTTTTAATATTACACATTTGACACTAACAGACTACACAACCAAACACACTAGTTATTCATTAATCATTATTATTATTATTCATTAGTATTATTATTACTATTATTATTCAATATTAAATTATTAACACCCATCATTCTATTTTTAATATTACCTTTGTGTATACATACACACATTTTCCTTAAAGTACATACAGTCATTTTTAATTTTAATTTCATTATATACATACATTATTTACTATTTATATTTATTGGTCCATTTTTAATTCATACATACACATATATTTATTTGCATATTTACATATTTATATTTATATTTATATAGTTCATAAACACAATATTTATATAACAATATATGTGTTACATGTACATCTTTTATTTGTAATTACAAATGGACATTTTAACTAAATATATTCACATATTTGCACATATATATATATGGTTGTATTAAATAATAGGTTCACTGTTGGTAGGTATATATTAGAGACAATATTATGTGTATTTTACATACATCTAAGACAACTTCTTCAGTGTTGGATTATATTATTATTATATTATTTGGTTATAATTTTATATGGATCGTGTTTTTATATGCACCGGCAGATGATTTTAGTTGGTTTTATTTACATTCACATTTATAACACATTACCCAATATAGGATCCATGTATTTTAATGTACATAGGCAACAGTGGTGTTTTATGCTTGTCATTTCATTTACAAACACGGAGTAGGTGGCTCAAGCTTATGCATTTTGCACTTGGTTTTGTTTTTAATTAATGTATGTGGTGATTAATTCATTATTTCATTCAATGTACTGTTGTTTAATCGTTTTCATTGGTCAACAGGCTCAATTAGTTCCTTGAGTACTTATTTTTAAAGCTTCAGAATGTATTGAGATGTGTTCTGATGAAGTTCGTTTTACGGACGAAACCTAGGTCGACGTTTATTTTTATTCTGTGTGCAATTGTTAATAAAGTCTTTTGGAACGTTTATGGGCCTGGATCCTTTTGGTGAGCTGAACTTTCGTTGTGCTTGCAGTAGCTCCGCTTAGATTGGGACACCTTTCAGTGGTTATATACCTGGTGTATTTGATTCCTGGTTTTGGTGTGTGTCATGGAGGAAGAAGGTGAAACAATCGACGTGGCTGCACTACTGAAAGAAATGAATGAGCAGCTCAAACAGCATTCTACTATCATTAATAAGCTTATGACTACCTTTATTGCTAATACAGACCCCGGCAGCAGTTTGGGGCTACCATTGACACAAGCAACACCGCCCACAGCACCCACAACAGCCGGTACCCTAGGTACAACCAGTGGGCAAACCTTTCACGCTACCCGAGTGAACGTACTACCGGAGCCTGTTAACAGTGAATTCTGGAAGACAAACCAGTATTCTTTTAATTCTCAACCTCAGGCTACAGGTATTGCCAACAATCGTATGAAAGGTAATATGCGTGAATGGTTGAGAACCTTTGAAGTCAAATTATTTAAATTGAAAAGAACCCAAATGGAAAATGGGTATTTACGGAGGAATATAGAATTGGGGATTGTCCCCAAAGGACTAAGATTGTGGCGTTATCCTAATGGCAGTGAGCAAGAACCGGATATGTTGGACGAGCTGCATAAGTTATTTAATAACACCGGAATTGCACTCATGGAAATTATGATCAAATACAACGAGAAGAAAATAGACTTACTTTTGCTAGATTTGGAACGATTAAATAGTTCCATTAGTGAGGACTTACTTTTTGACCAATACTATAACAATTATACCAATGTGATTAAGGAGGTTGAATACAGTTGCAACACAATTTATGAGAAGAAACAACTAAAAATCAAAAGGGACACGAAGGTATACTCTTCCGGTTTAGTGTACCCAAAATCCAAAACCATAAGAAACAGCACTGATAGGGGGAGACCGGAAGTGAGCACCAATCGTCTTGATGCACTGGATGACATCACATCCCCCTTACAAAATGAGAGTCATGGATTCGGGCAAGGCGAGGAGGTAAGAGAGGGCGATGCGTTGAGAAGATCAAAGAGACTTAAGGAACAACATCTTTACGAAGACGATGAAGAACATGACGTGTCAGCTGTTCGTCCCAGAAGGGACACGGAGAAAAATGTGAAGGTTAATTTTCATACACAAAAAAACTCATGGGGGGCGCGCAAGTAGCCGATGGCGTCCCCCGGATTGAGGTATTGGGTAAGCTTTTTGATCCCTTTATGTGTTCACATTCGCCAGTTGGTTATGGGACAAGTTATATTAGTAATATCTGTGGTTGCAACACTGCTCCTGGTCGTAACATTGACAATAGGGACATTGCCGGAACTTATTTGTTCAACACTAGTAATTCTCCTTTAACCGTGAATGATGGCAGTTTTCAGGTTCAAACACAATGCGAACAAGAGGATCCCTGCTGGGATGTACTTTTTGATCAATTTGTTACTATAGGTACCAATGACTGTATGGACAGGGACAATGGTATGCACAAGATGCCAATACATGAGGGCATTACAACACGGTCGTCATCTGGTTATACCATTTCGAATACGGAAGAATGCAGTATGGTCAACATGGTTCGACCTTTAACTTTAGATCAATTTAGACGAAATGGTACAGGTGCCGTTCAATTATGTGGAGCACGATTAAGTGTTTCTGAAACTAACGACAATATTCTACCAAACATCCTTAATTTGGACGGAGATAACGCAATGTTAAATGATACTGAAAAAGGTTTATATATTAGCGACAATAATTATTTAATGTTTTCATCATTACATGATGTTGACGAGCAGACGCAAATAGTTGATGCAACTGAGTCTAATGTTTTAACATGTATTTATAATAATTGTGACCCGATATTGGGTAGTGATGGTGATACAGTCACGGGTTATCCATGCATGAGTGTGTCTACCTATGGGGATGTACAATCAAACATCACGAGTACTAGTGATGTATTATTGAATTTATCAATTTATGATTATGAAGAACAAGTGCAAATAGGGGCACCGACTGAGGTTAATTTAAACAATGTTGAGAATTGTAATGAACCCAACATTAGTTTTACAGTGGACACTGATGGGTACACTCAAATGAATGACATTTCAATTTTAGATAAACATAAGGGATGTGGGTTGTTCTTTAAACCAAGGGTTGTTGAGAATGACAATGGTGATTTTAAGTTATATAATTATACTAATCACTCATTTGACGGAGACTGTGTAGAATTGTTTTCTAAGGGGTTCAGTTTTGTACCTAAAAGGAGGGGTAATTTAGTTAACAGTATAATTGATTTGAAGTTATTTACCAGAAAGTTAAATTTGAAAATATTGTATCAGAGCAATACTTGGGGGAATATAGGAAATGGCAACAATAGGCTGTCTAAACCCAGCACCTATAATCCTCCCATGAATGATAAAATAGCAATGTTTGAAAAGGTGACTGAAAATGACTTTAGGGATGCCTATTATAAATACGATCGGAAAACCTGTAAAAAGAAAAACTTAACCAAACAGGAGGAACTTACTTTAGGTAGGATTTTGGCTATGGGGAATATTAGAATTATGAAGCCCGACAAGGGCAATGGCATTGTGATAGTGGACAATAATGATTACGTTTCCTACATGAACACTATGTTAGTTGATGACACATACATAGAGGTCAGTAGGAACGAGATAAATATAGCCAACAAGAGGATTGACACTACACTATTTGACATGCTATATCAAGGTGAACTGGATGAAAAAGAATGGCAATTTTTACAGAATGAATTTCCTGTGATCAGTGGTATTTTCGGCATCCCCAAAATTCACAAAGGGTTGGACAACCTAAAGTTTAGACCCATAGTAGATGGTAAGCGGAGTAAGACACATTTTATTAGTAAATATTTGGATTACCATTTAAAGTCAGGAATTGCATTTTTTTCATACATTCTCAAGGACTCTTGGGACTTTTTGGGTAAAATTAAGGATGTAGAGTTTGAAGTTAATGATATTTTTGTTACTTTGGACGTGTGCAACTTATACACAGTTATACCCCAGGATAGAGGATTAGAGTGGTTGGAGAAACAATTATATTACACAAACTTGTATGACCAGAACAAGATCAATGTTTTAGTGAAACTTATGGGGGTTGTATTAAAAAATAATTTTATATTTTTTGATGGGGCTTATTATAAACAGGTCAGTGGTGTAGCCATGGGGGCAGCCTGTGCCCCGGGTTTCGCTAATTTTGTGTTAACTTATTGGGAGGTAAACTATGTGTTTAATTCAGAATACAACAAATATATCAAATTTTATGGCCGGTTTTTAGATGATTTATTTATTATATGGAAAGGGGATAAAGGTAACTTAGATAGTTTTTTAGAATATATTAATAATAATGTATCCTTTTTAAAATTTACACATTCTATTAGTCAAGAAAGCATTAGTTACTTAGATATTAAGTTAACCTATGACAAGGTTGGGAGGAAGTTAGTGTCGAATATACATAGAAAGTCCACTTTCTCAAATTCGTACCTACATTTTGATAGCTGGCACCCTCACCACCAGAAAAAAGCAGTGGTCAAAGGACAGATGGTGAGGGCAGCAAGAATGGTTAGCGAGGAAGTGGACTTTGATCAGGAAATTGCATTTATTAGTCTTTTATTTGTCAATAGGGGTTATCCATCTGAACTTTGTAGAGATATAGCAAAGGAAGTGGTATACAAAAGGAAGAATGGTGTATATAAACCGATTTTACTTAGTAATGATTTTAACCAAAAGGAAAATGATTTAAGTAAATTTGTAGAAGGGGGTAATTTTATTTGTAACAATATTCCTTTATATATTACCACTTTCAATGGCATTTCTTCAAATATAAAAGGCATTATTAATAAAAATTGGAAACTAATTAGTACAGATAAAACTCTGGGTGACATGTTGGCAGGGAACGTACAATATGTGTTTAGGAAGGACACTTCTTTCAAGGACATCTTTGAGGGTATAAATAACAACATCGATAGTGATTCTTTCAAACGGGTGGGCAACCACAAGCGTGGTAGATGTTCAACCTGTAAATATATGATCAACACAGATAGTGTTATAACTATTAATAAACACAATATTAGGATTAAACAATATATTAACTGTTACACTAAAAATGTTGTTTACATAGCCATGTGTCAACAGTGTGAGGGATTTTATGTAGGCAAAACTAGTAGACAACTTAGGGAAAGGGTTAAAGAACATTTATTGAGTATTAAGAATAATAAATCAACTAATGCCCTTGCTAGACACATTAATCAATTTCAAAATCATTCCTTTAGGTTTCTTGGGATTATTCATCAACAGTTTGATTTACAAGGGAAAGTAACTAAATATAATTTAGACGTGTTGGAATTAAAGTTACAGATATTACTCAATGCTAATCAAAACCCTGGGCTTAATGAATTTACTAGTATAAAGCCCATCCTATGGTTGAAAAGTATTAAGGGGTTCTAGTGGTTGCGCACCCATGGAACTGTGAAGAATTATTATTATTATTACATTATATATATACAAATTCATATTATTATATATGACACATAATACACAATTTTAACCATTTGGAATTTGTTGTTCCCTGTTTTAACTCTGATACTTGATTTTTAATATTACACATTTGACACTAACAGACTACACAACCAAACACACTAGTTATTCATTAATCATTATTATTATTATTCATTAGTATTATTATTACTATTATTATTCAATATTAAATTATTAACACCCATCATTCTATTTTTAATATTACCTTTGTGTATACATACACACATTTTCCTTAAAGTACATACAGTCATTTTTAATTTTAATTACATTATATACATACATTATTTACTATTTATATTTATTGGTCCATTTTTAATTCATACATACACATATATTTATTTGCATATTTACATATTTATATTTATATTTATATAGTTCATAAACACAATATTTATATAACAATATATGTGTTACATGTACATCTTTTATTTGTAATTACAAATGGACATTTTAACTAAATATATTCACATATTTGCACATATATATATGGTTGTATTAAATAATAGGTTCACTGTTGGTAGGTATATATTAGAGACAATATTATGTGTATTTTACATACATCTAAGACAACTTCTTCAGTGTTGGATTATATTATTATTATATTATTTGGTTATAATTTTATATGGATCGTGTTTTTATATGCACCGGCAGATGATTTTAGTTGGTTTTATTTACATTCACATTTATAACACATTACCCAATATAGGATCCATGTATTTTAATGTACATAGGCAACAGTGGTGTTTTATGCTTGTCATTTCATTTACAAACACGGAGTAGGTGGCTCAAGCTTATGCATTTTGCACTTGGTTTTGTTTTTAATTAATGTATGTGGTGATTAATTCATTATTTCATTCAATGTACTGTTGTTTAATCGTTTTCATTGGTCAACAGGCTCAATTAGTTCCTTGAGTACTTATTTTTAAAGCTTCAGAATGTATTGAGATGTGTTCTGATGAAGTTCGTTTTACGGACGAAACCTAGGTCGACGTTTATTTTTATTCTGTGTGCAATTGTTAATAAAGTCTTTTGGAACGTTTATGGGCCTGGATCCTTTTGGTGAGCTGAACTTTCGTTGTGCTTGCAGTAGCTCCGCTTAGATTGGGACACCTTTCAGTGGTTATAAACATGGAGACTCTATGTTCCATACCAGAGGTATACCCCTCATTGGTAAGATCTGACCATAAATTAATCTCACTGGACATCCATATCCCATCCCTACCCCCAGCCAAGGAAACCACAGTGAAGAACTTCTCAAAAGCAAACTTCACACTTCTCAAAACCGAGGTGGAATCCTTCAAAGCCCCCGGGCCAGTGGAAAATACTGCCCAAACCACAGAATCCTTTACAAATGCATTCTATGGACACCTACAGGAATGCATGGATCGTGCTATCCCAAATAAAACCAAGACTTACTCCTCCAAAGACAGGAGACCTGTCTGGTGGACCCCAGCAATAAATAAGCTATACAACAGAAGGAGGAAGCTATTACATGATAGAGCAAAATCCCAAAAAGGGAAGGCATCTCTGATCAGAACTAGCAAGAAACTACGATCCCTCATAAAATCATCTAAGGCCAGCTTCGAAAGAAAAATTGCACAAGACGCTAAAGATAATCACAAGGCCTTCTTTAGTTATGTCAGAAACCTGGGTGGCAACGTCCAGATATGCTCCGAGTTAGTGCAAAATGACAAAAAATACACTGAACCCAGAGACATTGCCAACATCCTGGCAGACAGGTTCAGTGTAAACATCTCCCCCCCTTCCCCCCCAAAAGAGCAAATGTCTATCCCAACAGAGTGTAGCCTCCCCGACATCACAGATGCACAGGTGAGAGCTGCCCTCTCCAAAGCAAAAAACACAGCATCAATGGGACCGGACGGTGTCCCGGGCAGCATCTTACACGAGCTTCAAGAAGAACTGAACCCTCACATAAAGTCACTGTTCAATCTCAGCCTTACTACAGGATATGTACCCAAAGAATGGCATACAGCAATAGTGGTCCCACTCCACAAAGGTGGTGCCACAACAGACCCCAGAAACTATCGCCCTATAAGCCTGACTAGGGTGGTCTGCAAAGCTATGGAGTGTATCATCATGGAATGCATAAACAAAGACATTGGGAACCTACAAACACTGGATCCTACCCAATTTGGCTTTGTTAAGGGCAGATCTTGCCTCTTGAACCTGGTTGACTTCTTTGAAACAGTCACCAAGGCCATAGATGAAGGGAAGGTAGTCCACACAGCCTACCTGGACCTCGCAAAAGCCTTCGACACAATACCCCACTCGGGCATCATAAATAAGCTCACCAGCTTAAATATCAACCCCTATGTCACAAGATGGGTTGCAAACTGGCTCAGGGATTGAACCCACATGGTCAGAATTGCAGGTGCCATGTCAGACTCTAAACCAGTTACAAGTGGTGTCCCACAAGGCTCAGTCCTGGGACCTCTCTTGTTCGGTATATATTTCTCTGAGGTACAGGCTAACACGGGAGGACTATGGCTGACCAAGTTCACAGATGACTGCAAAATGGGTGCCATAATCGACTCACCGACTGACACAAGCATCCTCCAAAAGGGTCTCACAGAGACAGATAACTGGTGCCAGAGCCATGGCCTAAAGCTAAATGCCAAAAAGTGCATAGTCATCCCCTTTGGGAAAAACAAAGTGCCCACAAATTACCACATAGGTGGTAATCCATTAAGTACGGAAGAAGTAATTAGGGATTTGGGGACCCAAGTAGATAGCAATCTCTCCTTTGACAATCACGTTGCCAAAGTGGTTAGAAAGACCTTCTATATAGCCCACCTTATCACGAAAGGGTTCACATCTAGATCAAGAGAGGTCATTGTGCCCCTCTACTCATCACTCATCAGGCCCATAATTGACTGCAATACCCCATTTGGGGTGTACCTTGCCCGACACCTGCAGCAACTGGAAAGACCCCAAAAGTACCTCACCAAGAGGATCAAGGGACTCAAACAGATGCCCTAAGCAGTTAGGCTAAAGAAACTCCAGCTCTACTCAGTTGCTTACCGCCTACTCAGAGGTGATCTGTGCCTGACGTATAAAGCCATGTACAAACCAGAATTAATGGAGATGCTCCACCTCAGGAAATCCAAATCCCTTAGAGCTACATGCTCCAGGGACTTAAACCTCAGCACAGAAATAAATAGGACATGCTGGAGGGACAGATTCATATCCCAGAGGCTCCCCTCACTGTGGAACAAAATCCCAATCCATGTTAGGCAGAGCTCCTCAATGACTCTCTTCAAGAGAAATCTTGACGAGTGGATGGGAGATCATAGGTTTACCCCTGGGATCTCTTCTGTGTCCCTGCTAGACAGAGGCACAGTAAACTAACCTTAAAAGGGCTATCTTCTGTGACCTACTATACAGAGGCACAGTCAATTAATCTAAAAGGGTGGTGAAAGCCAAACACACTCTGGCTAGGCTTATAATTGCCCTAGGGCAGATAGCCTAGTATCAACCTATGAACCTATGAACCTATGGAGACTGCTTGCCATGTGTATGAACAAAGATCTCAGGTGTCCTGATTTGGCTGTGAAATCTAGGTTTAAACACTTGAATTTAAAGTATTCTGATTTACAGGATGACTGACTCAGTTCTGCCCCCTACTCATCATTCTCCACAAGCTGACTGCAGGAGACTGACAATAACCAGAGGCAACCAAATGTCAGAGATGTTTTTTAAATATTGTTTCTGCCCCTGTAATGATAACCATCATGCCTCCCCTTGATAAGACATTATACTGTATGAAAGGGGCCACCATCCAGACAGCCACAAGGGTGCTTTGTGCTCTCACTGGCATCCTGGCAATGAGAGCTTTTCCTATTTTTATGAAATAATCCTGCCACTGGTGGTGATGTGAACACTTGACTTCTCTGCATGAGCCACCCATGCCCTCTTTTCCATGCTTGTGTGCTCATTCACACACACTGACAGGGTTTTTTTCACCAGTTAGGGCAGCCATGACTCCATCTTCCCAGTACAAGTTTCCCACATCATAACAATTGTTATCTGTCAACAATGCAGCCCAATGAGCCTAGTGGGAGCTACCATCTCTCACCCAAGGATGAGCACACTTCATTCTCCTTGACTTCTTCTTTAAACACCCAAGCTGCCGGTTGTATTCAGATTGCCCAGACTGAACTCAGGGCTTTTTCTACATATACCTCAAGTGCAAGCTATTTTAATTTTTCTATTTTGTTTGCATGTTTGTTTCCTAAACTGCGAACAAGTTACCACCCTTGGTTCCTCCTCTTTGTCTTCTTTCTGATATTGCTAGGGATTTTAGCTAATGGAGTATTTCAAGTTTCAAGTTTCTTATACATGCTCATGTGGTTCCTTATTGAAATGTTGGCTTTCAAAATGCCTAGTGCTGACAAGCCGAAAAAAAAGACTGAAAACCCAGGAGAAGTGCGATTCTCTAACATCACTCTTCTCCTTTAAACTGCTTACCAGGGGGCAAACCAACTGCACCCTCTGATGGGGCAAGCCATTCACACCTCCTGAACTTATATGCACTGACAGAAATACTTACAGTCACATGAGAGCACTATGTGGTTCATAAACAATGTCAGGAAGTTTAGAACCATGATGAAAAGTTTATTAAAACAGGGCATAGAATTGAAACAAGACATATTTTCACATTTGTTATGTTGCAGAGCATGAAAGCTTGTTTTGTTTTGATTATATGTACAGTGCTGATGAACTCTTCAGCTCTGGTTCCAGACTACTTAGTTTTGTTTTGTGGTTTGTTCCAAATTTGTTTAAGCTGCCTGAAGTTTCATTTTTATAGGCAGTGTGTGGACTCAGCAAACTCTTTTCTAGTCACACACATACCACACAACTTATGCATTCATACCCATGACTACACAAGACAGGCGGCATGGGTAGTTTACTCTTTTTAGATTTGATGTGCCTAACTGGCTGCTGTCTTGAGTGAGCTTCAAAACTGTAGTTCCCTTATCTAAATGAAACAAGCACTCATTATGGCTTTGCTAGTAAAAGAGCACCAAAAAAAGAACAATTTAACTTTGCATTTGCCCAAGTAATCAATATTATTAATCTCATTTTTGCAGGGAATTCAGCTATAAAAGCAAGGTACCAGTGTACTCTTTGATAAATAATTTATTTTTAGAAGCAAAGTTTAAAATTCTAAAAGCTGTAACTTCGGTAAAGCTTCTTAACCCTCATTCCCCCTTAACTTTACATATTTAAAATGAGTACTGCTGGACAGTTTGTGAAGTTATTTGACAAAAGAAACTGTGACTTGTTTTTCAACTGCCCCTCTTCGAGTAGAAAAAAAAATAGTTTTGTATTGTGCCGAAACAGGCTGATATTGATTTAAATAAAAAGCAGGTCTTCTCAATATAACCTATAGATCTATATGTTTAACCACTTTGTTCATAGGTTCATAGGTGTGTACTAGGCTAATGGCCCTGGAGCCTTTACAAGCCTAGCCCATAGGATTACCCTGGCATCGTGCTACCCGTTTTTCTGTTTTTATTCATTTTGCTTTTGAAGCATAAATATGCTCCACTGTGTGCTCTGGAATATTTTCATAACATGCTTTAATAAATTGTTCAGCATTCTTATGTATTTTATAGATGAACTGACTAGTCCCAGATTTTGGTTATTAGATTTTATGACCTTGGCCAATATTGCAGTGTTATGACCAGCTTTCAGAATTAAGCCACTATAAACTTAAACATCAACTACTTATCTGACTACAAATATCTGAAAACTGTTAAATTTCTCTTCTTCCAGTAATAGTCCTTTTTGAGTAACAGATATTGCAGATTTCCCTGCAAGTCACTTATCTGTGTTTCTTGTGGGCTGAAACAGTCTGATGTTCCCTTTTAAAAGATGGGCAATACTCTTGGATTACATACTTTGAAAGATGCTGTATAAGGATGGTCAGAGAATGCAGCATAAGTATTTACTCATACACCTGAATGGAATCCTTCATTCTTTGTTTTACCTGCTGCACACACTGTTCTATATATATATATATATATATATATATATATATATATATATACACATATGTATATCAGTGTACTGAATTTCATTGACTGTATTTTTAGTTATCAGTTTAGGCAATGAAATTTGGTTGACTACACAGATGATTGGCAGGTGTGTGAGATTGCACAGTTCTTGGGGTTGGGAAATATGCCCCTCCCCCAACACTTTGTGATCTCAGAGTTAGTACACATACTTAGCAGAGATATGAGAGGTGCGGAGGGGCTTGTCCCCCTACATAAAATGATTTTTGATTTTTTTTTATTTTAGTTTTCATTTTGCATGTGCTGAGGCTGTTGCTCAGTGCATGCATAGTAGTGTGTTGATGTTTACAAAGTCAACACTTTCTGGTGAATGTTGCGAAGCACAGTTTTGTAAGTAAACTTACCATAACAGTAGATATTTGAATAATCACTGCTGCAGTAGCCTAAGCTAAAGGGGGGGGGGAGGTGTTATACGCTACAAGGATATTACAACCAGTCAGCTTCTAAAGCTTCAGGGCACCTTCCATGCACCCAAACAGCTAGTCAGTTTGAGCTGAGATGACTAACGAGACAGATTTGAGCATCAAGCTCTTCAGAGCTTTCATGTCAACAGAGAGAGAGAGAGAGAGAGAGAGAGGCTTAGCCCTGAAAAGACAACAAACAATAAGAGTCTGTACCCTGGCAAAAGCAGCACACAGAGAAACAAGGGGGTGGAATGAGGGAGCATTTACTGCAACATGTCTGCCATTTGTACTGTGTTCTGTACTATAATTTAAAATTTTATTCTTTTATAACACTGTTCCCTACAAAGTGTGTTTTTCCTGACAAATGCCAGGATGCACCAGGTTGGCTGCTGTAGTGACATTCTGTTTGTTGTTTGCACTGCAGTTGGCAGCTATATAATATATATACGGGACTATATTAAATAATTGAAGTGTATTTACCTTGAACACCTGTTCATCAACACAAAAACAGTGAAATTCACTTCTGTAAAAGACAAAATCTTTCCTAGGATAAGGAAGTCATTCGCCAACACCACAATTTTGCCCTTTCCGCACACTAGTGCAATCTCAGAGTTAGTATATATAGTTGGGGGGGTAATGGGAGTGCAGATCCCCACATTTGGGGGGTGGGTGCAAAGCCTTGCACTCCGGTGGGTTTGATTAAGTCCAAACAACCACAACAAACTGCACCAGTAAAGTCCACAAAAACACTGAAAAATACTGGTCCAACTGGCTGAAGCACAATTCACTGGCAAAATTCACAGATGAAAGTAAATACTTGGACTTCCAAGTTTCTTGAGTGACCAGTAACCAAGACAAATGGCCCTTCTAAAATACACTGCCACCATCTACACGTGCCACACTTAAACATTCCTTTAGTTTTGTTAATAAGCAAATTAGACATTTTGTTAGACAACAATGTTTTCCTTTTTGAAGGCAAATATTATAAACAGATTAAGGGTGTAGTGATGGTGTCCCCAGTTGCGCCCTCTTTAGCAAATGCAGTTATAGGTTGGTGGGAGAGTACTGTTTTAAAAGAGTTTTTTACAGAATTTAAGATAATCTATTACAAGCGTTTTGTGGATGATTTGTTTTTTATTTTAGAAGGAGACAACCAAACAGCAAAACAACTTGTTAAATCACTTAATGTCAAGTCTGATTTTCTAGAATTTATTAAGGGTGATATAGGTTTGTGTATTAATTTTTTAGACGTTCATTTAGAATGGAAGAATGAACGAAAAACTTTTATAAGTAGCATACATAGGAAGAATACATTTACCAGCAGTTACTTACATAATAAAAGTAACCATCCTAGATTTATGAAGAAAAATATTCCTAAAGGCCAGTTCATCCTGGCCAGTAGGATGACACGTGATGATAGTCTGTCTCATGAGGAAATTCAACTCATGATTGAAATGTTTACAGATAGAGGCTATGATCAAAGATGGTTAGAACTAACTGCCCAGGACATTAGTCTAAAAAGACAAGAACTATATCCCCCAATACTTATATATGGGTTTAATAAGAAATCAAAAGAAATAAATCACTTAGGCCACAAGAAGTGGAAACATTCCTACAATTTGGACATGACAGTAGATAGTCCCTTAATAAAAAACATAATTCAGAAAAATTGGAAAATTTTAGAAGGGAATGGTGAATTATTTACAACTACAGGCAGTACTCCTCATTTTGTGTTTAAAAATCGACACAACCTTAAATCCTTATTGCAGCATGACAACACAAAATGCCCCCCCCCCCATTAATTTGCTAAAGGAATGTTTAAGTGTGGCACATGTAGATGGTGCCAGTTTATTTTAGAAGGGCCATTTGTCTTGGTTACTGGTCACTCATGAAACTTAGAAGTTCCAGGACATTTTACATGTAAAACTGAAGGGGTGGTTTATATCATTCTATGTACTGGTTGCTCTGCTTTTAAAATAGGGATGACAACTAGAGCATTATATGAGAGAATCAGAGAACATCAGTATGCTATTAAAAAAGCAGACAAGAACAACGCTCTGTATAAGCATTCTGTTGAATGTGGAAACTATAAGAAGTTTTTGTTTACTGTTCTAGAACAAGTTTACCCTGATCTAAAAGGTGGAGATTTTAAAAACATGGTTGAACAGAGGGAGACACATTGGCAAATTAAATTAAAAGCTGACAAAAAACAGGGTTAAATAAGAATATCAATATAAAATGCTTTCTAAAAGATAGAAGGTTGTGTTTGAATAAATGAAGCAACATTTTAATTATATAATTATTTAATTGATTAATGGTTTTATTGCTATGGTTATATAAGAAGAGTTTTTTAACTGTCGTTGATTTAATTGTTCTGAAGAAGTCCAAGAGACGAAAGTGTTGAAATAAAGAGTAGTATGCTAACGTTTTGGGTATTTTTCCAAGTATTTACTTTCATCTGTGAATTTTACCAGTGAATTGTGCTTCAGCCAGTTGGACTAGTATTGTTCAGTGGGCTTGATTTAGTGCAATGTGTGTTGTGGTATTATGGTGGACAAATGATTACTTATCCTTGTAAAATGTTCTATGTTCGCTGAAGTGTGTTTCGCTGTTTTTGTGGCAATGAGTAGGTGTTCGAGGTAAGTACATTTTGATTATTTAATATAGATCCATATATACATAGTTATGATCACCATTTCATGCTTTTGCTGATGCATTGCATATGTAGTAGTGTCTATGGTGGGTATTGCATTTGCAGTCAAACCTGAGCACTGTGATTCTCCATGTGTAGTCTAAAACCTGAGCGCAGTAGCACTCCATGCAGGCAGGGTATAAACTGTAGCAGCCATTTGCTACACTTGTAGCAAGCAGTTAATTGCTACAGTTTAAAAAGAAGATTTTTTTAAAAACTAAAACATGACCACTGTAGTGCTCTGTGCAGACAGGGTGTAGAACTAACTTTTATAAGCCAATCTTTGTGATCGGCTTATTGCTTATTACAGTGAAGTGCTTTGTTAGTTTTTTTTTGCACATACATGTGGTAATGTACATTATTTCAAAGCTGTGGGCAACATGTCCTGCTTCTGCTTCATTGTACAATTATATGATAACAATATTGCACCTGTCTCTTACTGTGGCACCATTGGCCTCTGCTTGCTTGCACATCAATGTGTAGCTGTTGCTTGATATTATTGTCTGCTTCTCCCTCAGGATGAATGCAGTAGCTTGTTTGTCTCTTGCAACTTTCAGTATGGGCAGATTGAAAAAAGAATGCCACAAGTTGGTGCAAGAAGCAGCAGAGACTTATGATGTAGGGGAATTGGTGGACTCCTAATTCATCATCTGTTCAACATCATGTATCAGTTATGACTTATCACCGGTATTGTCACTGTCCCTTTTGGGTCTCCCTTGTGGTGATCACAAGGGCACCTGAAAGCCAGAGTTGCATCAGCCTAAACCTGCCACTGCTCCCCACTGTACCTGGGACTGTAGCATAAGTTGATGAACAAGGTGGGAATGCCTTGCAAGGGAATATTTCTGGACCCTCATGTAATCACCTGCCCCCACTCAGACAGAGGTAGGCCGGTGCTGGTGGTGGTGATTTGCTGGGCATTGACATGGTGGGTCATTGCCTATCAATCCCTCCTGCAGCGGATTTTGGGTTTGCTTGACCAGCTGATCCATGCCACCAGGTGACTAGGGATTGTTCTGGCCTATGCAACCAGCCACCCTGACCCAGGACTTCCATTTCTGGGTACCAGCAACATTCCTCTGGTCCATTAAGCAGCCAGTATGCTGCTTATATTCCACCCTACCCACATACATTTGTCTGCCCTCCTTTTATCTGTGTGTGCATCCTGTGTTTCTTCCTCCTAATGTATGTATATCCATCCCTATACATCCTGTTATATATGACTGTGTGTTTGTGTGTACCTATTGTCTAGTTTCCCCATATATTCTTCCCCCTTTTGTGGCTTTCATTCTTCCTGTCTTACCCTCCCTGTCTTTCTCTCTTTCTATTTCTCTCTTTTGTTATCTATACTCTCTCTCTCTCTCTCTCTCTCTATATATATATATATATATATAATAGGGACATGCTCCCCAAAAAAAATATCTGCCCTATACCCTCCATACACACAGACTGCATTTCCCTCAGGTATTCCTATTTTGTGTTACTCTGCCTGCTATCACTGTTTGCTTATGTTTTCATATTCCCCTTTCCACCCCTTTTCATTGAACCAATAAGATGTCCAGGTAGCTGGTTACCATCTGTTGTTGCTATGGAGAACATAGCAGCAACTTGTCCCTACTGATCCCTACTTGCTCGACCTGTTATGCCTCTCATAAGATTCATTCAGCACAGCAGCACAGAGTGCTACCTCGCCCTTCTATGTAGCATACAGGCTACAACTTTGTGCTTCATAACATCATTTTCCATCCTAGCTCGTACACTGTACACCTCCCAGAAGTGTAGGTATCTGCATATTCTTGCAATATGTCCCTGCTTAGTTATTCATGTCAATTTTGCACAACAGTGCATTGTCTCCATGAGGCACAAATAGACCAATGCCCTTTAGAGGATGTCTACGAATTCCAGTCATATATTTTTAGTTTATAAATGAGGGCTATCTTATATGCATGCATATCTTTAAAGCTAATTAGCTAGCTACAGCAATCTGCAGGTCAAGTACTACTCATTTTACTAGAGTTCAGTCACAATATAGACCTAGTCATTGAGCATGCTGTGCTGTTTTATTGCATGTGGAATATCACTACTCTGATTACTGTGGTCCTTAATTCACTCTGATCTTAGCCCAAGGGTCATTTCAGAGATTGTTTGCTGGAATAAACTCATAATATTGGTTCTCCCTGCCCTGTACAATGCTAGAGAAATCCATCTATAGCCCACTATGTATAGTACATGCATTCTTTAAAAGGTGTCACTTCAAGAGGCTTAATAAATAATATTTATACCCAGTATATGTGGCCTAACCTCCTTAAGGTCTTTGGTTAAAGATCTCCTATGCAATTTTCCAGTCAGGAGCCATCAATGTATTTATGGACTCAAAAGTAGATACTAGACTATCATTCTGGAGACTATTACAAGCCAAGCTAACAAACAAAAGTCAGAATTAAACCTTATATCTTGTATCTGTGAGGTAACAACCTTAATCATTGTGCCAACAGCACTCCCTTGATGCTTGTCCAAGATATGAACCCAGGACCCATCAAAAAAATGCATATTTTTCTGCTTGCCATGATGGAGGGAGCATAATAGTTTTTTTTTTTTGTGAAATGTTTAGCCTTAAAAGCATATAGAAATATTGCTGCATGTTGTGCTTCCTTCCTTTACATTGGGCAAGATGGGTATGCTCCACAAAACCAGTGCAACAGTATGCCATGATGTATATTATATTATGGTCATAATTACACAAAGGAGCACTAAGACAGGAAAATATAAATGCAGATAATGGTCATTGTACAAAGCCATAACAAGTAAGTCTTTTCTCTGGCAATTTCCTTTGGCACTCTACCCATATTATTAAATGCAGGGCAATGTTCATCCTAATCTGATTACAGGTAAGATATTAATTTCCAAAGCATTGTGTCCTCCTGGTGAACCATGCTAAATACAACAGTCAAATAAATGCCAAATTTTAAACATGGATTAATAGATGCTGGCAACCTGTCCAAAGCCTGGAATTAATAATCTCCTGGGTAAGATCAGGCTTTTTAACTACTTATAAGAGATAGGATCTCTAGTAAGAAAAAAAATCAGAAGACCACAAGAAATAGCTTTATATGCTGACAAATGGTAATTTGCACCTTGAATGTCTTACAACCTTCTGATGCCACCTCCAGTAAAGTGCCTATCAAAATAACAACTAACACTTTGAAGAAGCATAAAATGTCATGAGTGATTATACAAATGCCTGCATGAAAATAATTTACTTATTTCAAGTATCTGATATTTATGTAATAAACTTTAATTTTTTCAAGCACACAAATATCATCTATTCATACTGAGTTCTGTAGGCAGGAAGTGATAACACAGTTTCACTGATTTTGTTCTAACTTTTCAATCAAAATTTAACATTAATGACATTATTAACAGTACGAACTTTTAGTTATAATAATAGTAGCAATGAAACTGTAGAAACAGGTGTACTTATTATAAGTTTGTAATAAAAGCTAAATTTGTATGTAATCCTATTGTTTATGTCCTGTAAAGTGGTTTGCAACTCACCTTATAAGTCAAACATACTCCTGTATTCTAAGAGAAGCAAAAACAAGGAAATTTATTGCATTTTGTGGTATACAAACTTGTTTAGCAATTTATCAATAACACTGAGAAATAAAAACATTAATTTTTGCAGGATAGATGTGGCCACTTGTACCCCAGATGTGAGGGAGTTGCTCCTGTCCCATTAATAAGTAAATATACTGATTCTAATGTGTGTTGTAAAATCATGAATTCTCTTTATTCTTTTTTTTCTCAATTTTTTTATTTTTCAAATACATTTGAATGAATTCCATGGTATTTATACATTACATCTTAAATAACTATGTACACTATTTACATTAGCCTGACAGTATAAAATATCTTAATGTATACAGTTACGTTATAAGTATGTCCAATCCATTATCAGTGTCTGATCAATTATTGTACAGTGTCAATCAATGATAAGACTTTTCCCCAAGAGTTGTTGATAAATGGCTTTGGATAAATTCTTAGTTCTTTAATTTTAATTTTTAATAATGCTGTGGTCTTCAGTAGGCTGTATAAGTCTTCCAAAGTTGGTATTGTGTTTGTATTCCATCTTCTTGTTATACACTTCCCTGAAATTGCAAGTATAATCCATACTAGATACGTGTTTGACCTATTCAAAGGAGGACTTTTGTTCACATTTAATAATACAAGAGCTTTAGTTAAATAAAATGATTCATTAAAGAAAGCTTGTAGAAAGCTATTAATACCATTCCCAAATGGCTTAATTTTAACACAATCAAAGAAAATGTGGTTCCAATCTGCATTGTGTACTTGCTCACATCTCCAACATATTCCTTTTATGGAAAAACTAATTTTACTGATTCTGTCTGGAGTTAAGAATTGTAATCATTTCCAATTAAAATTTTTCCAGTATTGTGTAAAGGATGTATATTTTATCTTTAAAAAGATATTTGTTTTAATATCTTCAGTTAACTGTATTGAATGTCCTTTTGTTATATATTTCCAATATGAGGTTTTAGGTGTTGTTTTATAGTTGATCAATATTTTGTAAAATTTTGAAATACTGTTTCCCATGTCAAAGTCATTATATATGATTTCATATATATATTTCATAAAATTTAGGTATTTCTTTAAATGAAGAATTATTAATTATTCTACTTAAATCTTGCGAATATGACAGAATACTCTGTAAAGTTAGACAGTCTTGTTGTGAAATTTTGTATGTTGTTTTTAAGACTTACATATCTAAAGCTTTTAGTTCTTTGATATATTGGAGCCAACAAACAAATCCTTTTTTGTTCCCAGGAATTAATAATTTCTCTATACATTTTATGTGGAAAGTTCTTTGTGACTATAAATGGTGTTAAAAGATCAAACCAGAATTTTAAATCTATATTTGCATAAATAATTTTCCTCAATGAGTCAATGTAATAATTAATCATATGAGTTTTAGTGGGTTTAGTTATGTTATATTGCATACTAATACATAATATGTGCCATAGCAAATTGTTTTTATCTATTTGCATTTTTTTTTTTGTAAATCAAATTAATTTATTGATATTACAGTTAGCAATTCTTTCCAATTTGCAGAGTAATTTGGACTTATCCAACCTGAGATTGTTTTAGCTATTGATGCTTTTATATATGTTTCTATATCAGGAAAATTTAATCCTCCCTGTTTCCATGCTCTGATATGATGTATTAAAGCTATTCTGTTTCTTTTGGGAAACCATATTTTATTAGGCATGAATTTGTTTCTTTAAGTATATTCCTTTCTGGTAACAGTTGTATTGTTAAGGCTATATATAAATCTTGGGCAGTAAAACCATTTTTTATTAACTGTATTTTATCTTCAAATGTTAATATTATTTTGTTCCATTTTTCCGGACATTTTAATTGTGCTGATGATATTATTGCAGTTTTTTAGACTAATTCATTATTATCCTTGCATAACTCAATTCCTAGATATTTTAATGTAGAGTCTTGTTTCCCTATGATGTGATCCCCTTTAGTCTGCAGTTCTTTTTTTTTTATTATTTAAGAATAAAATGTTTGATTTTGATTTATTGCAATGGAGTCCTGAAGTCATGTGAAATTTGTCAATTAATATAGCTAATTCTTCTAATGTCTCATTTGTATTAGATAATGTTAGTAATATGTCATCAGCAAATATAATTACTTTAGAATTGTATTGTTCATAAACATCTATTCCTCTGGTTTTTATGTTGTTACAAATTGAATCTGCCAATATTTCAATAGCCAGAGCAAATAGAATTGGTGACATGGGACATCTTTGCTTAGTGCCTTTTGTTATATGTATAGATTCAGAGGTAAAAGGACCTAACTTGACATACGCTAAATTATTTGTATATGTATTCTTTAGGAGAGTAACAAAATATGCAGGAAATTCAAATAGCATTAGGATTTTGAATAAATAGTCCCAATTTAGGGAATCAAATGCTTTCTCTATATCTAAGCCAATTATGAGTGTTTTTTTATTTTCTTTATTAACATAATCTATAAGAGAAATTATCATTTTAGTATTGTCATGTGTGTGTCTATGATATATAAATCCAGTTTGACCATTATTTATTGTTTTGGATAGTGGTATTTTCATTCTGTTCATAGGTTCATAGGCAGGTACTAGGTTCATAGGTAGGTACTAGGCTATTGGCCCTAGGGCCTATATAAGCCTAGCCAAAGGTACCGTGTTTTTTGCCACCCAAGAAAATTATTTTCCTGTGCCACCGTCGAGCAGAGCCACAGAAGTGATCCCCGGGGTGAATTTTCTATCTCCCATCCAATCATCAAGATTTTTCTTGAAGAGTGCTAATGAGGAGCTTTGCTTGATATAGATAGGTAGTTTGTTCCAGAGTATGGGAAGTCTCTGGGACAGGAATCTATCCCTTCAGCATTTTCTGTTTATTGTGGTGATGAGGTTTAGGTCCCTAGAGTGTGCCACTCATAGGGATTGGAATTTCTTTAAGTGGAGCATGTCTAAAAGCTCTGGGTTTGACATAGCTTTGTGTGTTAGGCAGAGATCGCCTCTGAGTAGGTGGTATGCAATGGAGTAAAGCTGCAGTTTTTTGAGATGGTCTGCATAGGGCATCTCTTTGAAGCTGGTAATCCTCTTTGTCAGGTATTTCTGTGGCCTTTCCAGTTGATGTAGATGTCTTGTGAGGTACATACCAAAAGGGGCATTGTCCTCTATAATGAGTCTAATGAGTGACGAGTAGAGGAGAACAATGACCTCTTTTTTCCTGGATGAGAAACCTTTTGTGATGAGGTGTGCCACATAGAAGGATTTCCTGACTACTGTGGCAATGTGATTATCAAAGGAGAGACTACTGTCCACCTGTGCCCCAAGGTCTCTTATCACACTTTCGGTGTTAAGTAGACTACCACCTATGTGGTATTTCATGGGTACTGAGTTTTTACCAAAAGGGATGACAATGCACTTTTTGGCATTGAGCTTGAGGCCATGGCTTTGACACCCGGCATCTGTCACAGCAAGGCCCTTTTGTAGGATGCCCACATCTTTTGGAGTTTTGATTATGGCTCCTAGTTTGCAGTCATCTGCGAACTTCATTAGCCAAAGACCTTCTTTGTTGGCCTGTACTTCAGAGAAGTAAATAGGAGAGGACCCAGGGCTGAACCCTGTGGTACTCCACTTGTCACTGGTCTGAAGTTGGATTTGGAGTCTGCTACTTTCATAGTGTGGGTTCTGTCAGTGAGCCAGTTTGCAACCCATCTTGTGACATAGGTATTTATACCTAGTTTAGTGAGTTTATCTATAATTCCGGAGTAGGGGATGGTGTTGAAAGCCTTGGCGAGATCTAGATAAGCTGTGTGAACCACCTTACCCTCATCTATGGCTTTGGTGCCTACTTCAAAGACGTCTATCAGTTTTAGGAGACGTGATCTGCATTTTGCAAACCCGAACTGGGTGGGGTCCTGAGTTTGGAGATTACCAATGTCATTGTTTATAAGTTCCATGATGATACATTCCATAGCCTTGCAGACCAAGCTTGTTAGGCTAATGGGGCAGCAGTTTCTGGGGTCTTTGGTGGCTCCCCCTTTGTGGAGTGGGATAACTGTTGCTGTGCGCCATTCAGTAGGCATATAGCCTGAGGTGAGGCTATGATTGAACATGGTACTTAGGTGGGGTGCCAGTTCGTTCTATAGTTCATGTAGAACACAGCCTGGGATGTTGTCAGGTCCCATGGATACTGTTTTCTTGGCTTTGGATAGTGTGTTTTTTACCTGTGCAGCTGTGATTACATGAACTTTGCATTCTTCCGGTATAGAGATGGGCCCTTTAGGGGTTGACAGGGGGGTAAAGTTAGCACTGAACCTATCTGCCAGGATGTTGGCAGTATCAGTTGGTTCTGTATATTTAGTGCCATTGTGCTGTAACTCAGAGCAGATCTGAGTGTTGCCATTGAGATTCTTGACATAGCTATAGAATGCTTTGTGGTTGTCTTTAGAGTCAGTGGCAATTTTGTTTTCATAACTAGCTTTGGAGGATTTTATGAGGGATCTCAGCTTCTTACTGAGGCTGACCAGGGAGTTTCTCCAATCATGGGATTTTACTCTTTTTGCAACAGTTTCTTTCTTCTGTTGTAGTTTGTTTATGGCAGGGGACCACCAGATTGGCTTCCTTTTTTGGGGGGATAGCATCTTGGTTCTGTCAGGGATTGTATGATCCATGCACTCATGTAAGTGCTTATAAAGTGCATTTGTGTAGGATTCAGCAGTCATAACTCTATTGTCCGTCAGCATGGGTGTCGTGAAGTTTACCACTTCTGTCTTAAGAAGCGTGAAGTTGGCTTTGGAGAAATTTTTTACTGTGGTTTCCCTAATGGGGGGTGGGGGAGGGATGTGGATGTCTAGGGTGATTAGCTTGTGGTCGGATATGACCAACGAGGAATTGACCTCTGGTGTGGAGCACTGGTTGGTAATAACCAGGTCTAGGATATTGCTGCCCCTGGTGGGGGTGTGGATAAGTTGATCCATGGCATTGGAATTTATGAATTCCAGAAAACGTTGAGCACAAGAGTTGGTACGAGTAGTTTTCCCAGTTAATGGTAGGGTAGTTGAAATGGCCCATTATTAGGGTATTAGGTTGTACCCTAATATTTTCCAATGTATTAAGAAATGAGGAGTGGGAATCCTGGGGCATGGTGGGGGATCTTTAGCAAGCTACAATTTGGATTGCGGTCTTGCCCAGAGTTAGTTGCACTTGAATAATCTCGGATGCATTATGCTGAGCAACTAGCCTGGAGGTGTAGATATCCTTAATGAATATGGACACGCCTCCGCCTTTAGTGTTTCGGTCCAGGTTAGGTGGCCAAAAGATGTGGTATGAATTATAGCCTGGCAATGCAGTGGTACTCCCGGGAGCCTTGAACCAGGTCTCTGTCACTGCACAGATGTCGATGTTCTCCATTTTAAGAGTTGCCTCAAGAGAGTGCATTTTGAGGTTTAGACTTCTAGCATTGAGTAGCAATACCCTCAGATTCTTCTTGCCTGTACCTGTTAGGGTATTGAATTTGTCATTTGAACCTTGCCTAAAAAAGGCACTATAGGGGTGGCTAGAGCCTTAGCCAGTATCTGGAATCCCAGGGGCAACAGGTGCAGGCCATCTCTGGCATAGCATTGTGGCTTGTCGATCATGTCATCCCAGGCAGACAGATACTGGATCCCCTTAGAATGACACAGAAGCTTAGCCAATTGTTGAAGTCAATCATTTTGTCCTTGTACTGTGGTATCATTCTGGGTGATGGCAGGATGCTACTCAGGGCTAGGGTCATACCTGCCTGGGCTACAAGATCGGACAGCTCCTCCATGTCCCTTTTCATGTAGTCCAAGGAGGTACGTCTCAGGTCATTCACACCAACATGGACAATGACAGAGTCATATTTGTACTTGTGGAGTGACCTGAGTGCATGCGTTATGTGGCGGATCCTGGCACCCGACAGGCAGCTGACAGTAACTTTCTCCTTGTTTAGCCTGGTGAGTGGAACATCAGTGTGCCTGACTATAGAGTCACCTATGACTAGAGTGTTGGGTACGTTGCTATGCCTTATGGGCTGTGGTTGAGTAGCACACTGAGTTTGTGGGCTATGTGTCATTTGGTTTGTGTTGGGGGGTGGAGGTTGCTTGTGTTTTGGCTTTGGAGGTCCCTGTTGCTTGGGCAGGTTTTTACTGAGAGCCTCCGCAAATGTAGGTGTGTGTTTTGTGTTTCTATGTGTGTGTTTTGGTGGTGTAGGTTTTGAGGGACTATGTGCTGAATGTGGTGTGGTGCAAGTGTTTACCTTCTCCTCTTGACTGTCTAGTCCAGTCTTGGGTGAAGAGAGCTTTGCTTCCAGTTTGGCTATATAAGTGCATCTCTCCAGGTTGTAGTGTTGGGTGGTAGGAGGAGAGGGTTGTCTGTGTACATGAGGCAATTACTGCATTGCCCCAAGATGCCCAGATTCATCAGGTAGACAGGAGAAAACACCGGGAGCTGACCCTTAGACATGCCTGGATAGGTGCTTATTTGTTAAGTACTAGAAATTGTTTTCCTCTAGACAGTGAGGAAAGTTGAGTGCTGTAGTAATTTGTAGCTTATTTAGTGCTTACAATAAGTTCTGAACAAGTGCTGAGCTCAAAGAAACAGACGAGTGCTGAAACAAAAAACTGGCTAGTTCTAAGAAACAAAATAAAGCTAGAAGGCTTCCCTCCAACACATAAAGGCTTGGGGGCCTAGAAGCCTACAAATAGTCCTGGACACAGCAAATCTATATCCATACTAGACTACCCACAGGAAAGGAAGGAAACAAGCTTAGAGATTTTTTTTTTTTTTTTTTTTTTTTTTTTAGTGGAAGGAGAGAAAGGAGTAGCAGAAACTAAGCTGACTGGCTTTCTCAAATGTTCTTCCTGTACTGGGTAGAATGAGGTAATGACACTAGACTGGGAGGAGGGTCCCAGATCAAATTTACACTAGAGGCGGGCAACTGCAAAGCCACAGAAAAGCAGCAGTGAGCCTTTAAATGAAAGTTTTAAACAGCTAAAGGAGCCTCTAGAAAGAGTTTAACTGTTAGTTAATATTGTCATAAATATCTTATAGTCATTATTTAATAATGATATAGGGCTATATGAGGTACAAAGGTTGGGAATTTGTTTTCCTTTAGGATTGGTGTGATTAAGAAATATTTCCAAGAAGGTGGTATTAAAGCTTGTGACTGAATTTCTTATAGAGTTTTATGGAAGAACAATAGTACCTTTGAAGGAAAAAGTTTATATATTTCCATAATTATGCCATCTATACCTGGAGCTTTATTATTTTTATTCTCTTTTATTGTATCTGAAATTTCTTTGTAGGTTATGTGTGCTTGCAGATCTAGTTTGAATTTTTCTGTTTTTATTTTATATTAGAACATTTTTCATCTAGATTTAGTTGATCGATATGTATATTTTCTTTTTGGAAATGTTCCATATAGTGATTTCTATAGGCATCAAAAATGTCACCTATATCTGAGACATTTTTCCCTTTCTTTTCATGGAAGATACTTTTAATGTTATTAGTTTTTGATTGTATTTTGACTCTTGTGGATAAATTATGTAGATATCTGGAAGAAGTAGCAAATGTATTAATGTTTAGTTTTTCTAAAGTTAAACTAGTTTTATGTGTTAGTATTTCATTGTATTTATTGTTTAATACTTCTACTTTCTTTTTCATCTCCAAATGATTTTGATTTTTTTTCAGTTTTTACTGACAAATGTTTGGATTGTAGATCTAATAATTCAGAATTCCATTCTCTGATTCTTTTTGTACCAAGTTATGTTTTTACCATATATGTAAGCTTTTAATGAGCCCCATATCATTATTTTAATTTTCTATGTGGTGTAATTAATATCTAAGAAGAACTGTAATTCAGATAATAACCAGAGTTGGAACTTTTTAATTTTAGTTATATATGCTGGAATTCTAGAGTTAAAGATTAATGGTTTGTACCCATTTTGAAGTTTTAGTATCAATGAATTGTGGTCTGAAAAGGGGCAGGGAGTCATTGAGAAATTATTGATTTTAGAGTGTAAGTCATGGGCAGAAAATATCTATTCTAGTTTGGGTACCAAATCTGTGATATTGATGGGAAAACAACAAAGATTTATCTTCTTTAACTTTGAAAGTATCTACAAAATGAAATGATTCTACACACTTGTTTAAAGCTTTTGATACAGCAGATGTACGCAGCGGTCTTTTATTTGTAGCTTCAGAAATATCAAATATACAGTTAAAATCTCCTCCTAATATTAAGTTGCCTTTATAATTATTGGAAATGAAATCCAAGTGTTTTTAACAGTTCCTGTTCCAATGCCTGGGAACTATTATAGATTGGCTAGGGTCCATATTTTGTTATTATATTTAACTATTACTAATGCCATAAGACCTTCTTTATCTTCATACTTATAAATGATTTCTGAGTTAATCACATTTGTTCTCCATAAAATTGTTACCCCTTTTGTCTTTGTCTTATAAGTGGATTGCGCCAATATCATATATTCCTTAGGATTCCATTTGTAATTGTCATTTGTTTTGAAATTAGTTTCTTGAAGGAAGATAGTTTGTGGTTTGTTCAGTTTTAAATACTTAAGTAGATTTGATCTCTTGCTTGGATTGTTTAAGCCACTGGTATTTAAAGATAATAAAGTTAAATCCATCTTAGGTTATTTAGACTATGTATCTTTTTGTTTTATTGTAACTATCAAACATTTTCCTCTGATAACTATAAAGTATATGTTTGAGCTTTTAAAGGAAATTATCAGTTTTATACTTTGAGTGTTTACCAATAAAGTAATGTTTTGGTCAGACATACTAAACATGTTTTTGTGAAATAAATTTAAATTAATAAATGTTAACAAAACTAAGATCTGCACTAGCCATGGAATGAAAATCATTCCTAATCTGATGGATAAACCTAACTCCATTAGATTATCACTCATACTTTGACAATCCAGAACATCTGAACTCCATAAATTGAATTATCATATGGAGAATATTTGTAATAGGAATAAGCAATATTTATATTATTTTGAACAGATATAGTACTATTGTAGATTAGACAGAATTCTAATACAATATAAATGTCTGCTTATTGTATAGCAGTTAATATTTACATGAAAGATAGATGAGTAGGAACTCAATCATAGTAAAGTAGGATGTATCATATATAAAACCTCAGTAAAAGATTATAGCACACGGTTATTTAACAAATTCACCCTTATTGGTGAAGTCTTTCAAAACTTATTACTTAATATAAAGAGATGGTGATAATATTTACACCTAATGTTTATAATACAATGTATTTTACTGGATATATCAGAAGATATATTTCATTGTTTGCCAGCATTTAAGTCATCACTTTGTTTGTTGCTAACTTACTTAAAGCATCAAGTTTGTTTTATGTGAACATTGATGAAAGTTAGTGCATTTTAATTATCAGTGCATCCCCCCCCCCCCCATTTTCTACACATAAGGATTTTCATATCTGTCATTTCTTATTATAAAATGAGTGAAATTATAGGTTAAAAACAAAAATATTCACTTATTATGATTAATGATTACAAATTCCCTTTCCATGTTTATAAATTGCCATTTTATGACATTCACTGAAAGTGTTTAGATTTAAATGGCAACATTCTATTTTGTATAATCAATAAAGATTAATCTGAGTGATTATTGTCAATTTAATACTATTTGTTCAGGATATGATTGTAACATTCTGTGACATTCCTAGTTCTGGATTATATTGTTTCCCCTTGAACAACTTTGTCAGTTTGATGTCATGTATAAAACATTAGTTACCTTGGTAACAGCTGAAGTATTATGTATGGTCAAGATGGGTTACAAAACCACAATTCAAGTTAAAGCAATTGTATGAGTTGTTATGCACATTTGCTTATATGAGAAAATCATTATGCTTCCCCTTGATGTTCAATATAGTGTATGTCATTTATGACAAGTTAAAACAGTAGTGTTATTATACACAAGCCCATGTTATTAAACTGAGTGTCTTTTGTCAATTTAATATTATTTATTCAGAATATGAATGCTACATTCTCTGGCATTTCAAGTTCAGGCTTCTATTGTTTCTCTTAAACAACAGTTTGTCATGTCTAAAGCATTAGTTACCTTGGTAACTGCTTAAGTATTATATATGGTCAAGATGGGGTTACAAAAACTACAATTCAAGTTAAAGCAATTACATGACTTGTTATGCATATTTACTTATATAACAAAATCACCATGCTTCCCCTTGATGTTCAATGTAGTGTATGTCATTTCTGACAAGTTAAGACAGCAGTGTTATTATACACAAGCCCATGCTATTAAAACCTGTCTTTAATATCTAAATTCAGCAGACTGCTTCATCCTATATGACGATTATATATTTTATGTCTAGATTTACTAAAATCATACATTACATAACTCTGTGTTGTGTTTTATTTTTATTTTTTTGGCTGTTGCTTAGTTATTTGAGAGACCACAAGCTGTAATGCTTATTCTTATTATTAGCTCCTTCCAAGCATGTTTATACAGTCCATAGACTTTAAATTATGAGACCCTTATAGTTTCTTATTTGTTATATTTCCATCCTTACATACACACATATCAGTACTTCAAGCATGAGGAACAATACCCATCCAGTTTTGTCAGAATACCATTCACTTGTTCATGTGGTGTGTTTCCAGGCTATTCTTAAAATATCCAAACCAATATTTGTCCTGTTCCATTTTACCAGCCTGTTCCATGCAGTAGCCACTCTGCCAGTGAATCACTCAACACACCTTCCATTTCCACAGATATTTCCATGAAGGAAATCTGATGACTCTCTAGCACTTCCCAGCCACCCCAAACACCCGTAAAATCAGCTATCCCCATATGCACAACACATCCGAGCAAGCTCACATCCCAGACCACTGCAAAGGGTATGGCACAAGACCAAGTGCTCTTAGTCTTTTACAATAACTCAGACTTCCACTCTTATGTAAGTCCTTAATGGGATTGGCCCAAAATACATTTTAAATATAAAATTGTGCGGTACCTACGTATTATTGCAACCACATGTCAGACCTGTCAGCATTCTTCGTTTGATGCAGGAATGAGTCATTCAGTTTATACGGGTGTTGCCAGGTTAAATAAATAACTGTCTGTGACATCAGGGTCTGACTGTATCATAATTGTAAAGAAACTGAAACAAATTACTTTCCCTTCCACAGCGGGAATGTTTATGGCGGCCTGTTTGTAAATGTTTCCTTCCTGTCAGTTGTCATGAAGTGTGAAGGAGTATCACAAGTGTGCATTTCCTCTGGTATTTATATTAATTTGTTTTTGTAAACCTTCTATATAAAATGTGGATTTCTTTTCATAAAATCATGAAACAGCCTTCGTGTGTAAGTGACAATACTACAGACAGCTTCGTCCCAGCAAAGTCTTTGGACAGTGCTCCTTCTCCCGCTTAGCTCAGTCCCCGTAGCTAGTGTAACCCATACTTACTTTTTAGAACTGTGCACTTCAGTGTTCAAAACTGTACACCCTTCCAAGAGGGAGACACAATGTCCTTAGCCCCATGTCATTCTTGAGAAAGTGAAAGATCACCTTCCCTTTTCAAAGCACTGTACCCGGTGTGACTCTCACATCTGGCTCAGTGATGGCTTGCAAGAAGTAATAGTATTCCATGGCAAATTACATGAAATGGCTGTCCCAGCTGCAAGAAGAGACGCTCATTCTCTGTGTCCAGAAGTTTTACTTTTCTGTCTCCTGTTGTTTGTTTCTCTCAGTAACCCCCACTGTCATTTCATCATGTAGTTTGGGAGGTGCTGTGAAGTGGATGACCAAGAAGTTGCAACCATGGCCCATTGTGGAAAGTGGTTGTGATAATACAAAAGTACCAATTGCGCTTATTATTTATTTATTTATTTATTTATTTATTTATCAAGAATCAAATTAATAAGCTAAATGAAGTGTTGGGAGGCCATCAATATGTGTACATGTGGTTTAAAACAGCCCTTTTATTATATATATATATATGTATATATATATATATATATATATATTTTTTTATTTTTTTTTTAAACCAAAACCTTCATTGCCGAGAATCATCTCGGAGGCCCCTCAGAGCCTTTAAGCATTATTGTCCCTCTGTCTCCATTACCATAGCCACCTGGGAGCATCTGTTTCTGTTAGTGTGTCTGTGTACTGCATACTAGAGGCTCAAGATGCACCTGAAGCAAAGCTTCACTTCCTGTAACTTCAAGGCTAAATTCCTTCCCTTTCAGTGAGGCAGCAGCCAGGAAAAGAACAGAGAACAAAGAGATTAAAAAAAACCCCTCCCAACAAGCCACCACAACAAGAGATAACACATTCTTCCAGCCTTCCCACCTCTCACTCAACAGATGTATAAACAAACTTCTCTTCTAAAATTTCCCAAATTATAGTTTTATCCACCCCCTTCCCCTGGACCCAGGCTAAAACACCAAATGTCTCTTCCTAATACACAAGCATCAGTAAACCTCACTCACAATCCACAACCCACAGCTTCCCGGAGACAAAAACAGCAACATACAACAGCTGCCAGACACAGCTGCATCCATACACACCATGTCAGGCTTAATCAAACAGCACTCAAAGTTATGCTCAAAGTATTAGCTGCCAGACACAGCTGCATCCATGGACACCATATCAGGATCGATCAAACAGCACTCGAGGCTATGATACTTGCCATAATTGATATTAACTATGTTTAGACAGAATAATAATGACATTTGTACCAGCTGCCAGGATATACATGACATTTCTAAATCATACTTTAACTGAAGCAGACATTAGTCTCCATGACAGCATTTTTTTTCAAAACACTCTAATGTTACTGCTATTATATATGATGTTAATTTGTTGAATGGTACCTTGTTGAATTAGTTAATTAATTACTTAAATTATTATAAGTAAAATCAATGAAAAATGAACAAGATAAGTATTCACTGAGTTCAAGTAGGGGAAAAGAAACTTCCATGTTTGTATTATATGTTGCTTTGTTTGGCTTATATATAATGTAACTAGTAACCCATCTTGACCTACCTTTGTCTGTGAAGAATTATTGGACTCTTTGAACATTCTGAATAAATCATTACTGTTTCTCAGTTGTTTAAGAAACCCTCTATTTTTAAATAAAAACAGATGACAAGTGATGTACGATATCAGTTGATACTTTGAGAGCTGTAGTTGTAAGAGTTATTTTTTTGGGACAGCTATCTTGGAATCACTTTTTTGTTTCTTCTTTCTAGCATCAGTCCAAGGATTTGTTTCTTTTATTCTTTTCAGAGTAGGGGACATCCATTCCATTTCTTCTGGAGCAGACAATATGTTGTTGTTTTTGATGAATATAGCAGCTTCTAAGTCATTAAAGGTTCTCATCTCATTGGCAAAAAGTATAGTTATCTTGGCTGGAAAGGCCAGCTGTGCTTTAATGTTGTTTTGTTTTCAATAGTTTTATTATTGGCCAGGCTTTTTTTCTTTGTTCTATTATTCTGGAAGAATAATCACTGTCAAACCTTATCAGGCTTTGATTGTATTTTAAGAGTGATTTTCTCCAAGCAGATTTTAATATTATTTCCTTGTCCGGAAATGAAAGAAATTTTATAACTTTGGATCTAGGTGGAGTATTTGTTGAGTTAGAAGCAGGTTTCCTCGGTGCTCTATAAGCCCTTTCAATTCCAAATGAAAGTCCCTCTTTCAAGTCTAAAAATTCAGGAATCCAGGTTGTTAAGAATGAAATAATGTCTTCACCTTCAATGTTTTCAGGCAGACCAAATATTCTTAAGTTGTTTCTCCTTTCCCTGTTTTCTAAGTCATCTGTTTTGTTAAGCAGCCATGTATTCTGTTTAAGCAGAACTTTTTTTTGGAATTCTTCCTCTTTGAGTCTCCCTTCAATGTCATTTACAGAAGTCTCTATATTTGTTATTTTTGTATGGTGTTGCTGTAATAGTTCCTTAAGAGTGTCAGTCTGTTTTTGAGAATTTAATTTGAGGTTTTCTAAGTCATTTTTAAAGACATCCATCTTCAAAGATAGTTCCTGTAAGGCAGATGTCATTAATTGCAGTTCTTTTTTCAAAGCAGCATCTGGATGAGAATTCCTTTAGTTGTTCATATTCAGTGACTCAATATATCTCCAAGTTCATTGACAGGAACATTTTTGTATATCTCCGCCAAAATTGATATTGATGTAGTTTAGTGGTTTATCTATAGATTTTTGATGTTTTAAACTTGAAAATAATAAAATATTCCTATATTATTATACTAGTTTATGGAGCTCTCAAAATTCACTGCTCTCAGTTGGACATCTAGGCTCTGCCCCTTAATTCTCTTTATTCTGACAAAGTGCAGTCTCAGAGATAATCATTCCAGTAAACAGAGCTGTGGGGGGGGGTGCAGGGGTGCACAGATCCTTCAAAAACTTATTTTTTTACTTCATGTTATTATGTATACTGTATTTATTCAGTACTTTCAGTCTAACTGTAATCACAGCAGCAAAAGGACACATAGCAAATAAAAACCATGTGATTATATGCAACTTGATCAGCCATCTCAGCTATTGGAAAACACTTTAAATAATATGATAATACCCTTAAAGCTGAGACTAGATATTTCCACTGTTAAAACGATTCTTGCATTTAGTTGCAGACTATGTATCAGTGCAGCTTTGGCTTTAAACAAACTAGTATCCTGTCTACAAAATTGAACATTATTAATGGAGTTTCTAGCATAGTGGTATGGACATTAACTAGATGTCCACAAAATATTTCTGTGGCAGGAGCTGGGCTGAATGCTCTCAATGAATACTCTCTCATGTATATTGTATGATCACTCTGTACATGGATGAATGCTCTCAATGAATAGTCACTGATGCATACTGTATAATCACTATGTACAGGAGTGAATGCTGTCAATGAATACTCTCTGATGTATACAGTATGATCATTATGTACAAGGATAAATGCTCTCAATGAAAACTCACTGATGTATACTGTATGAATACTATACACAGGGTGAATGTTCTCATGAATAGTCCCTGATGTATACTGTATGATCACTTTGTACATAGGATTGCCACGTTTTCAAATGGCCAAAGTGGGACATTGTTGGTACAAACATCAGATTTTGCAGGAGAAAACACACCCAAGGCCAGTACAAAGGACAGAACTTCACTTTTTTGCCTAAATAAAAGCTTATTCTTGTAGCATTTTAGTGCTTATTCTGTTTCTTATAACATTTAGGTGTTTCAGATACAGACTAACTGTTTTATGCAACTATTACATAAAATATAGGAAATATTTTTGTACTAAAATCTTAGGACATTTGCCATTTTTTCAGTTTTTTTGCAGGACACAGCTGCCCAATGAGGGACTGTCCCTCGCAAAGTGGGACAGGTGGTAACCCTATTTGTACAGGGATAAATGCTTTCAATGAATAGTCACTGATGTGCACTTTATAATCACTATGTACAGGGTAAATGCTGTCAATGAATACTCTCTGACTACTGTATGATCACTTTGTACAGGGATGAATGTTCTCAATGAATACTCAATAATGTATACTGTATGAATGCTCTCAATTAATACTCACTGATGTACACTGTATGATAATTATGTACAGGGATGAATGCCCTCAATTAATACTTACTGAAAGAACTGATATACTGGATGATACTGGCATGAACTGGAAGTAACTGGAATGAGACTGGAATGAATGTATTTATCTGTTAATTACCCAAACTTGTGCTGAACAGGTGCCAGTATCTCCTTTATGGGCCAAGTCTTTTTGTAACTTTCACAATAATGTCTGCAAACTGTAGTTTGGTTAGGAATGCTTTATTATCTACAGTGGAAGCAGATGTTAACAATATCCGAATATTGTTTCCAGTAACAGTACTGATAAACTATAACAGTCTGTAGAAATTATTTAATATTCTGGAATGCTGGATAACAGTAATGGTGCTGATAAATATATCTAACCTTTCTGAATGTATATTCTGATTCTCCTGAATAATATAAACTGAAACAGTCTTTTCCTCCTGAATAGTATCATTAATATTCTGGAATGCTGGATATTTGACCTGACTTCTGCACTCAGGCTCAAGTGTCTGCACTAGAAAAACTTTTTTGCATATCAGTCCAAACAAACTAACTTAACTGTATCTGAAGTATTTCCTAATATCAAAACCCTGTTCTACATGCTTCTTTAACTTTGTTTTCCAAACCTTGTAACATAGAAACAAAATGTGCAGCACATTCCGTTCTTATCTGTATTCTTGACTGAAGGTTATTTTCACTGATTTATTGACACTGTAATGTAAACTGTGAAGTCTGCTTTAATGTGGCTGCAATTCTAGACTTATTCAAAGACAATACTGTATTTTTGTATATTTAAATGATATCAGATCTAATAACTCTTCCTGAAATGCCTGAACACACACAGGTATCTCTTTCTGTAGTTACTTCTGTAATTACTTTAAAAATCTATTAATATGGTCTGCAAAGGATAATAAAATGATTACTAGAATATAAGTTTTTTTATCTGGTATATAAACTTGCAATTTTAATTTTGACCACTAGATGTGGCTTGAGCATTTATGGTCTTTTGAATTGAAGTCTCATAACGTTATGATTTAATTATAACTGGGCAATTCTTTAACATGTTATAACTGGTAAAGTCTATTTTATACACCTATAATATATGTATCTTGAAGCATAATTACCATATAATGTACTAACTTGTGTCTGTGCTGTTTCAGCTAGATTTATTTATAACCCTGACTATTTACCATTTTTAATCTCTGTCTGTTTTCTAAATTTATGTCTTAAATATCCTGTAAATATTTATGATCCGTAATAGTAGAAATACCTTTACTAAAACCTATGTTTTCTGTATTTCAGATTTATATTCTCTCAGTGTGTTTTTAACTTTTTGTCTAATGTACAATAATTATGTAAAGTGCATTGTAATCTGTAAAGTAATTGACAAATTAAGCCCTGAGTATTTTCATTTCTTCTTCTTTTTCTTTCAGCTGTTCCTGTTAGGGGTCACCATAGAAGATCATTTAGTTTCCATTTCTTCCTGTTCACTGCATCTTGCTCTGTCACAGCAACCACCTGCATGTCCTCTCTCACCACATCCATAAACCTTATCTTAGGCCTTCTTCTTTTCCTTTTACCTGGCACCTCTATTATTTGTATCCTTTTCCCAATATAACCAGCATCCCTCCACAGCACACATCCAAACCAACGCAACCTTGCCTCTCTGGCTTTATCTCCAAACCATCCAACCTGAGCTGATCCTCTAATATACTGAGTCCTATTCCTGCCCATCCACATCACACCCAGTGCAAATCTTAACATCTTTAACTCTGCCATGTTCAGCTCTGACTCCTGCCTTTTTGTCAATGCCACTGTCTCCCACCCATATACACAGATGGTCTCACTACCCTCTTATAGACCTTCCCTTTCACTCTTACTAGTACCCATCTGTCAGAAATCACTCCTGACACTCTTCTCCACCTACTCCACCCTGCCTGTACTCTCTTCTTCACCTCTCTTCCACACTCACCATTACTCTGAACTGTTGATCCCAAGTATTTAAACTCATCCACCATCACCAACTCTACTTCCTGCATCCTCACCATTCCTCTATCCTCCCTCTCATTCACACACATATACCCTGTCTTAGCCCTGCTGACCTTCATCCCTCTCCTCTCTAGAGCATATCTTCACCTCTCTAGGGTCTCCTCAACCTGGCCCCTACTCTCACTAGAGATCACAATGTCATCTGCAAACATCATAATCCATGGGGCCTCCTATCTGATCTCATCTGTCAACATGTCTGTCACCATTGCAAATAAGAAAGGGCTCAGAGCTGATCCTTGATGTAATCCCACCTCCACCTTAAATGCATATGTCACACCAACTGCAGACCTCACCACTGTCACACTACCCTTGTACATATCCTGTACCACTCTTACATACTTCTCTGCCACTCCCGACTTCCTCATAGAATACCACAACTTGTCTCTAGGCACCCTGTCATATGCTTTCTCTAAGTCCACAAAGGCACAATGCAACACCTTCTGACCTTCTCGATACTTCTCCATCAACACTCTCAGAGCAAACATCACATCTGTAGTGCTCTTTTCTGGCATGAAACCATACTGCTGATCACTGTCCTTTTCTCCCTCCTTAGTGTGCAACCTTTCATACACCTCTCCATATGCCTTATTCTTAGACTTCACCACCTCTCTCTTTGCTATGCACCTCATCTCCTTATACTCCTGTCTACTTTCTTCATCTCTCTGACAATCCTACTATTTCTTCACCAAACTCTTCCTCTATATACTCTCCTGTACTTTCTCATTCCACCACCAGGTCTATTTGTCCTCCTTCCTCTGCTAGATGTCACACCAAGCACCTTTCTAACTGTCTCCCTTACCAGCTCTGCTGTAGTTACATTCATTAGCTATTCATTGCCACCCAGTGCCTGTCTTAACTCTTCCCTGAACTCCAGCTCACAATCACCCTTTTTCAGTTTCCACCATTTGATCCTTTGTGCTGCCCTCACACTCCTCCTCCTCTTCTTGATCACCAACGTCATCCCACAAACCACCATTCTATGCTTCCTAACTACACCTTCCCCTGTCACTACTTTGCAGTCTCCAATCTCCTTCAGACTGGTCCTCCTGCATACTGTATAATCCACCTGTCTGCATCTTCCTCCACTCTTGTACATTACTCTATGCTCCTCCCTCTTCTTAAAATACTTACAAATAATTCTGTCACTTTAACATTAAACTAATGACTGAATAATGTGACGTGTGATGTAATAGTGTATTGCAACTAAGTATGAATGTTATGTTTTGAAATCTAACTGAAATGTAGTATACTGGACTCATAACTGAGAATGAATATCATATTCTGAAACTTGACTGACATTTATATAATGCTGTTAGAAATGTATAACTATTACTGTTATATTCTGAAATTTGACTGAAATGTACTATACTGAATGCATAGCTTAGTATGAATGTCATATTCTGAATTTTGACTGAAATTTACTTTAGAGTACTACATAGTTATACTGAACATCAAAAACAGCTGTGTATATTCTGGAAACCAACTAAACTAATAATAAAGGAATAACTTTTTGCCAATGTTACCTGAACATAGATAAAAACATAACTGAAATCTGGTAAATGTTATATTTTGGAAACTAAATATTAATAACTTTTTCTGTCAGTATTGTCTGAACATAGATAAAAACATAAACTGAAAAGTAGTACTGCTATATAACTGCCTGAAAACACGAGAACATTTGCATACTTGCTTTAACTCACACATTTTAACTTTAAAGAATTTAAATGGCTGAAACACATTTAAATAAACATTGACAAAATAGCTGAAACACGTCTTCTGTAGATAGCTGACTTGTGCACCACAGCTCTTACCAAGTTTAGGCCTTACTCTGCATTGTCCCAGTCACTGCTGAGGTATTACAAGGGCCTACCTAAAGTCCTTTGATTGTACAATTAGGCCTTCCAACCCCCCCCCCCTTTTCCATTTCTTGTGCAAGGCAGTGTGACTGATGTTTTTGACTGTATGTAAAATCAAACTAAAAAATCAACCTGGAAATTATTTCAGCAAAGCACAAAAAAGCAGTATCAGGTCCTTAAAATAACATTTGCAGCTTTAACAATTATAAACTGATAGCATTGCTTGTTGCCTTGAATTTATTTATATTTTCCTGTATGAAATAAACATACTAATTAATACATTCTTGCAAGTCTGTAACTGATAATGTACTGCAGTGAAATGGTAAGGCTGTAACTTCATCATTATACCAAATGGGAACTTCAGTGGCCTTGTTTTATCCTGTCATAATCTCAAATGAAACAAAAGTAGTAATCTGACATTGTATTAATATTTTAACATTTTTTTGCAATTCTGCACCTTTATAAAATTAATCTTGACTGTTGAACTTTCTACATTGACTCTGTGACCCTCAAGTTATAACATAGCCATTTCTTTAACTGACATAATTTAATTCTTTCAGTATTACGGCATGCTGCAAGGATTTATCATTACAGTCTACAATTTTCTTGGATAAAAAGTAAGAACTGTAACTGATAAACTGTCACTAAGCATATTAAACTCTTTACCACACTGCTTTATGGCATAGAGTACTGTCTTTAATTCAGCTCACTGAGCTGGCCTGTAATGTGATAACTCAGTTGCATAAGTCCATGCTTCTAGCATGCTTAGTAAACTGCAATTTCTGCATGAAATATATAAATAGTCTTGAAACATTTACATATACACATTTATTACTTAGAGTTGTACTGATCTGATTCTGGAACTTTAATTATCTGTCCTTTATAGAAGTATGTGAATTTTTTTTTTTTATATAGCAAACACATTTATTACTAGAGGTGATCCTGTGGCTTTAATGACACATAATATTTATGATGCACTCTATTCTTGCATGGGATCACTTTTGACTGTACTGTCACTTTTAAAATGCTGCATTGACTTTAAGTTTTACATTCTGTAAACTAACAAAACATCATTTAATATTTATAAATGCTTTTTTGTCTCTGTCTGTATCGAGACATTATTTATGCATTGTAACACTTTACAATATAATTCAAAGTTCTTAACAGAGTATGATAAAACAATAACACAAAAAAATTAATTTGCCAAATCTGTAAATGTAAACCCTTTATTCTGTTAATTAACTTGAGTGTAATTTCCAGTATACCCTACACGTGTTTCCAGAATAGTAAGTGGGTACTGTTACCCTTTTTTTTTTTTTTTTTTGCTGGCCACTCCTAATATGCCTTTCTGAGAAAAAGATGTTTCTGAAATGTGGTAACCTGACTCCCTTCTCTGAAATGGAAGTTATTTTATCGTTAACCCATAAATCTTTGTGTTTTTGTTGTAACCATTTCTTCAATTTCTGTACATTTGCAGAATCTACTGCATACAAATCCTAACAAGTGTCATTTGGTTGTACTACTGTACATTCTGTCACATTTTTATTTTTTCATAAAATCTTGTCACTGGTCTAAAAAACATATAACTCTGATGACATGGTTGTACCTAGTACAGAATTGTTACTCTTAGAAGTGGTAACTGCTGTAATCTGACACTTTAAATCCTGACAAAACTGCATCTGTGTCTTCTAGTAGAGCTCTAGTTGTAACTGAAATTGATTTGTCTTTATTAATCAGTACATTATTCCATAAAGTTCCTGTAAACAATGAAATATTGTCATTTCTTTCGACCTTAAACAATATGGTTTGGTGCTGGACTGCCACGCCATTTATAGATAAGCTGAAAATCCTTCTTTATAGAGCTAGCAACAACACTGACTTGAGCTATGAAATACCTTTTCTTCTTTATTTTTCCTTGAAACACTAGTAATAACATTAATCCAATAAAATGTAAAATGGCAAAGCAAGACCAGGCTCTCAATTAGAAAACCAACAATTTTTTATTAAGCAAGTCGACATTAGCACTTTTGCAGTAACAGAATGCTAATGTTGACTTTCTTAATAAAAAATGTTGGTTTTCTAAATGAGAGCCTGGTCTTACTTTGCCATTTTATTTTTTGTTGGATTTCTTTTGAGTTTGGTGAAGCATTTATTCAGCACGCCTTGGTTAATTTGGAGTTTGATACTAGTAATAACATTAGCTTAAGGTAAGGCATGCATTTCTTCTTTATTTTGCCCTGAAACCTGTATATCATTTATGCTGGTGTTTAATTTATCAGACTAATTGAAATCTGCACTCTGATCACTCTTCTACAAACAAGAAACTAGAATATAATATATTCTGAACATTTGTATGTGAAATAATATGAACTTGAGACATTACAGATATTTTCCTTCTATTTGGTTTGGAAATCTGCATGTTAGATACATTGACTTACACTGACTGTGTTTCTCCTGACTGGCTCACCATTGAAAGTACTGATGTACTGGATGATTCTGAAATGAACTGGAAGTAACTGGAATGAGACTGGAATGAATGTCTTTATCTGTTAATTACCCAAAGGTGTGCTGAACAGATGCCAGTCTCTTCTTTATGGGCCAAGTCTTCTTGTAACTTTCACAGTAATGTCTGCAAACTGTAGTTTGGTTAGGAGTGGTTTATTATGTGCAGTGGAGATAGATGCTAACAGTATTCAAATTCTGTCAGCTACAACAGTCTGTAGAAATTCTTTAAAATTCTGGAATGCTGGATAAGAGTAACATTGCTGATAAATATATATATAAAGTTTCTGCATGTGCATTCTGATTCTCCTGAATAATATAAACCAAAACAGTCTTTTCTTCTTGAATATTTTCATTAATATTCTGGAATGCTGGATATTTGACCTGACTTTGGTACTCAGGCTCAAGTGTCTGTACTGCAAAGACTTTTTGCATATCAGTCCAAATGAACTAAATTAACTGACTCTATCTGAAGTATTTCCTAATAATACCAAAACCCTGTTCCATGTACCTGTTTAGCCTTGGTTCCCACGTCTTGTAGCATACAAGCAAGATGTGTTTGTATTCAAGTGTACAGCACATTCTTGACTGAAGGTTATTTTCACTGATTTATTTAAGTTGTATGTAAACTGTGTGAAGATGCTTAAATATGGTTGCAGTTCTAGACTTATGCAAAGAGAATACTATATTTGTGTATATTTAAATTATATCAGATCTAACACTTACTAATGTATACAGTATGAATACTATGTAGAGGGATGAAAGCTCTCAATGAATACTCACTAATTTATACTGTACAGGAATATATTAAGAGCTTCCTAGTCAGAATTATAGTCTGAATTATGAGTTTTTAAAATGAACTGCCAGTATTGCTGAAGGGTCTCTTAGATTAACATTCAGCTCTACAGATGAACCCACTCTGTATTTTATATACAATTTCTTCAGTATGCATTTTAAAGAAATCTACAAATGCAGTTGTAAAGTTATATTCCCTGTAAGGATTTTTCAAGATGGAGTCAAAGTCATTCATGTTCGGTTTTATCAAGGTCTTTGTAAACAAATCGATATACAATAAAAAAGTAAGAAACTTACGCAGATAGCAAAGCACCACATATAGAGAGCATAAATAAATGAAAAATATATAGTACATAAAGCAGCAGTGTCATGTCATGGCTGGCTAAAAAGTATAGAAAATGTATAACTAAATGTTTTCTAAAAGAGATTTAGTTTTGTGAAGGTAGTTCAAACATTTATATACAATCAAAATAAGAGAGGATAAATAAATCAATTTCATCAATCTAGAACATTAGTTTTTTTAGAAAGTTTTTAAAAGGTTTACAAGTAAAGTGTCAAATGCAACATTGAATACATTTAATAAAAATAACCCTTATACTGTCACCAACCATTTCAAGAGAGACAGCTTGCTGTGATTCCCTTCTGCTATTGACCTTTCTTATGTAGTTAATTATCATCAGCTGGAATTTCACTCTAGAACAGTGCAATGTAGTCTGGTTAGGAAACCATAGGCAAAAGGAAATAGAATACATCTCTTTGGTGCAGTGACTTGTCTCCTAATGTCATCTGTTTCGATGCAGAATTGATCATTGTCAGTGTAAAATGATTCATAAATAGGTTCCTCTATGATGGTAAATTTCCAGGATTATAGAAAAATCACAATATTATCCCAGAACATGGACTGTATTTCCAGATGCAGAACTAGTTCCGTGAAATGTCCATTGGCTGTGGTAGTGAAAAATACTCTGCAACCAAATGAAACTTTTTATAAAACAGTATACCATATTCTCTGACACACAGCATGGGCTTATAAAAGCCATTGTAGCTATATTGCCATAGTCTGTTTATCAAACAGTATAAAGCTTTACCTTGATAAATGGAAAATGGAAGCTGCCTGGAATTATATAAGGCTTTTGACATGGACTTTCAATTACTACTAATTAAAAGAATAGTAGAGGCAGATCTATGATATTTTAACTTTACCTGATGCAAAAACTGTCTTACAAATAGTATTTAAGTCACAAAGAGAGGGACCTCACTTACAGCCCCATGGAAGAATAACTTGTAGAATTTACTATAGATTAATATATAGGTGGATTGTTCCCTGTCCTCATTAATAATGTAGAGCAGCCTTGTCACAGTGTTACCATATCACATTATGCTGAGCATAAAGTATTCATTGCCCATTTTGATTCATCCTCCCAACTTACAGAGGCTCTTCAGGGTAAGCTTGTGAAATTGAAAACTAGCTACGTTACTCAAGGATCTGGAAGAAACATTCTTAGCTGTGCATTGCTATGCATACATCCACTTGAAAATGCCTGCTTTGATGCCTTGTATTTATTGTATTCTCCTGGGCTGAGCCTGGAAATGGTCCACTGGGATCAGTGTTCTACCCAGGTTTGCAAATTAATTGAGTGATTGATTATTAACCAGAAAATTCATACTCTGTGTAAGACCCCTTTTCAGATCTGGACAGGGGAGAAAACCTCCAATAGTAGAAACAGATATCACAAAACAAAAGTTACACAGGTACATAATTTAATAAAACAATATGGGTAAAATATGCACAAAAAAGTTTCAATCACAGAAGTACACTTCACAGAAATCAAGATTTCATAATACAGTATTGACAGAAATACAACTGAGTTGGAATTAAATAGCCATGGTGGACAGTGAGTAAATATAGTGCTAGAAAACCAGTAATTTTGTACAAGAGATAATACATTTAAAATGGTGATACAGGAGCAGCAATTCTGAGCAAGATATAGTGTGTTTGATTACAATGTATCGATTGTGGGGTTACAAAATTCAGTTTCTGTGGCATAATAATGGCATGTCTTTGTTTACAGGAGCAATACAGTGGAACTGCAGACAATTATTTGTGGTGAAAAATATAGTGAGACTAGAAGAAATATTATACACTGTACTGGTACACTATAAGAAGAAATAAAGCACTAATAAAATAAATAAGTAACAAAGGGCCACATCTCCAAAGACAAATCAAAACTTTATTATGTGAGCACTTTAATTCACTCATATCAAATTAACTTCTTCAGACAAATTCATGCAGTAAATCCCCTCCTTATACAACCATGAAATCACATGACCAATAAAATGCATTGCATCACAAGTTTAAAACTGGTTCTTAAAAGGCATATACATATTTAAAAAGATATTTATATATACTTTAAAAGAATTTTTAAGCACAAAGTGGAGCATTATTACTGAAGGGTGTGATTACATTAAGAAATAGAGCAAATACAGAATTACCTCCATTTCTGTATATATTGACTTTGTTGATGAAGCTAAGAAGGGTTGTGGTAGTACTGAGATAAGGGTGAGTATCATGCTGTGATGAGAGACGGGGTAATTAATCTTTACGTAACTGGGTCTGAATGCATTTTTTGAGCACTTTGGATAGGGGGATAGAATAGCAATTGGCTGGGAATTGGTGGGTTCAGAAGAGTTGTCATTGTTCAGAAGTAGGATACAAGATTTTTTGAGACAAGTGGAATTTAGGGCTCATTGATGGATGGAGACAGGGTAAGCTTTTTTTTCTCCTCCCGCAGGGGCTTGCACTGTGCTGCATCCTAGCACATTGGGGAACAAGGTATTGGTCCTTTCCCCACTGTGATGCAATCTTGGAGTTAGAATATATAAGTAGCAGGGGGTGTGGGGGCACAGCCCCTCACACAGTGAGTGCAGGGAACTTGCCACCCTGCAAAAGCTGCAAAAGCAGCTGTTCAGTTTCTTTTTGAGGAGTTGATGTTACGGGATTCAAGCATTTTGGCTCAATCATCTGAACATCAATCATGTGAGTATTCTCACCCATAGAGCTCATGTTAGTCTACTGCCAATTAAATGAAGATGGATATCACCAAGAAAAAGGGTCTTTAAATATCCTATGTCTTTAGAATACATCTCATTCCTTCCTAAACTTAAGGGAGAACCCAACTCAGAAAAAAATTAAAAATGTCTCTCTTGTTACACCAATAGCATTTTGAAAATCTGTCAAAGTAGGCTGCATTACCTTTTGTTTGCATAGCATACAATACCTTTACTAGAAATAGGAAGTAAAGCTACATGTTATTGCCTTCACTAACCAGAGCGTGTGTAACAGTTCTGTTCCACTTAAAACAATAGACTTAATGTTAGCAGTCAGTAGGTTGCATGAAAGAGATTTATGGGCTCAAAGTGTCAAAGATTACACCATCAGATTCAAATATATTTCACTGTGTTTTGATATTGTTTTGTCAAATCCTGAGCTTCAAGTGCCCTAAGAGTCAGATACCTTCAGGTTTAAAACGTGGTCCCATCATTACATTTTACTGTTTTATCAGATATGCGATACCTCCCATTACTGACATTCTCAACAAACCACATTAATTCAAGAGGAATAGTCCACACAGCCTGATACAAATACAGATGGACAGAAATTCCAGAACCACCTTAAACACCCAAGACAGTAAGACAGAGTTAAAATTAAGTGTCATAATCACCCCATGCAATCTATTCATCTCAGTTTCAACAGGCACTGACGAAATGGTTAGTAACAAAGCAGCTGTATACTTTCCCAACATAGACACACAGGCGCTGTTAACAGAACCTACGTAGTCTAGACAGCAGACAGATATAGTACTGTGTGTTTTGATTATCTATTATGTGTCAATGTATATTCTGTGTTGAATTTTCTATTCCTGTATCTGTAAACATTCCCTGAACTTATTTGCACCTGTACATGAGAATTCTTTAGAATTTGTGGAGCTTTTCCCTCTGTATCTTCTTCAGAAATGACATTGTTTAGTGGCTAACACAGTCAACGAAGTATATTAAATAAATATTTATCTGAAGAAGTCTCATTTTGCAGATGAAAGCGCTCATTTGTTGTTGGATTTAAAATAAAGAACTGAAGATTTATCTCACTGGCGACCTGGAACCTTCTTTTGTTTTACCTTTGCTGGTTTGGACTGACTTGTTTGGTATATTAAATAAATAAACAAGTAAATAAATAAATCTGCAGGCATAAATAACTATATTAAAGTTATACCATTCCCTCTACTTGTAGAACTTGGCAAGCACAACATCCTTCTTCACCTAAATGAGATTAGAAAAAGAAAATGACAAGTTCTGTCATTTTTCCGTGCATCAGCTGAGTTAAAACATCTACTATACGCCACAGGTAAATGTCAACAACTAGCATGAACTCAGTTCTGTGTCACTTTCCTGATATATTGATCAACAAAGTTATTTCAGTTAAGTAAGTATGTCAAATAAAGCCAGTGTTAACCACAATAAAAATAATTTCTGGTTTTGGTAGCATTAAAAAACAATCATTCCTCAGTAAACAGCTATTTAAAAAATGACAAAAAAATGAGTTTTTTATTCATGTTAATAAAACAGTTCATAAGCCTGTGACAGTGCTCTAATGTTAAAGTATGCATATATAAATCAGGAGTCGATCTGCAACGAGGGTACTAAATGAGATGATTGCATGTGAGAACTCATAAAAACAAATAAATGCAGAAATGAATATATGTGAAACTGTAAAGCACAGCACAGGAACTCACAGCACACAGCATCAAACACAACTAACCATTTCCATGCACTGATATTTAAAATGTTGACAAAATGTTTAAAGCAGCTTGGTAGCTGAGTCAGAAATATGTTTGTGAACTAACAGTAGTAAAAATAAGTCTAGCGGTGCTATTTAAGAGAACATAAACACAAACCAACAGTGTGTGTGAATGCTTTCGTGATCATAAATAAACTCTTTAAAAGACTTACAATTTTAAAAATTCCAAGTGTCTTAACTGTTTTCCTTTGCCATTTAACCTTTCTTATTCCCAAGTTCTCTTCTTAATTTCTAGGTCTGTCTCAGTCATCTCTATTTATTTTTACTTACTTTCATTTTTAAGGAAATCCAGTTTTATGCATTTAAGAAGCAATTTCATGTAGCCAAGCTGTATTACAACCTATGTCAACTGATAAAACCTAGGAGAGATTTCATAATGGCCAGCCCTAAAATGGCACTATTGCACAAAGAGATGCAGCACTGTGTCAGGCTGTCTCTGCAGCCACGCTACACACTAATGAGGCAGTTCGTGTGTGGGGCATATGCTAACTATGCTGGCTCAACTTGTTTTTTTGGATCTTATCTAATTTTTGGAGCCGTGCAATTGTCCTCATGCAGGAGGCTGATTTTGGGTGTTGCACTGCTTACTACATCCTGCTGGGGGCCTGTGAACCTGATGCTGACTGTATGATTGTCTCTGCAGTCCCAAATATCGTTTCTTCATTTTTTTGCTCATTTTTTTGCTCCACAAGCCATATGGATTTTATTTTCATCTTTTGGAGGACTTCCCTTTACAACATCTGGATTTCTGGAATTTCTGGATTTCTGGAAGATACATGTTGTTAACATTCAAATTTATTTTCATTTGGTTCGAAGCAGTTTGGCGTGTCGACCTAACGTATGTGCAGCATCAGCGCCTCATTTGCTGAAACTCTACAATTTGTGCATCTAACAAGGTACTGTTTTTGGCTTTACATGGAACAACTTCCATTTATTTGGATTATAGTTAGTTCGGGCTAACAGTCGCTGTTAAGCATAGTGCTTAAACGGTTCTTTTTTAGTACGGACTTGTTTTTGTACATTTTTTGGCCATTGTCTCGACAACTGGGAAGTGGGCGCTTTTGTACTGCACTTTATGACAAAGGGATGGATGTCGTTGCCATTTTCATGAGCCATTTAAACTTTTCTACATGAACAATAAAGGGGCCATTAGGTTCAACAGGATTACATCAAGACGGGCGAGTCGGATGTGTTTTTCTCTGGCACTCATTTAACTTTTTGGTTGGGATTGTGTATGCAATATCGGACTATCTATTGAATGTTTAATTTATACTGATCCGATTTCTGAGCAGACCGCAAGGTCATTGGACACTATATTGGTTTCTATATATGCTTTTTTGATCACATTTCGCAACAATACTGTGATTACTTATGTAGTGGTTAACCATTATATACATAGGAATGCCTGTTTATTTTAACAGCTGAATACATTATTGTGTGAGAATTTTGTCTTTTGCCAGCTGGCTTATGCTCACATGATTTTGGCATTAGGTATATAGTGAACTAGATATCAAGCTAAGGGCAACAGGTCTATGTATTCATGTGTCCCTACAAAAAATGTTATGGTCAATTTTCTTACTGTCTGGTCAGGAATGGCTATTTAAATATCGGACTGCCTCAGCTGGTCCTACTTATACCAGTTTTATTTCTGATGAGACTGGAGGGTCATTGAAGACATTCTTGTTGTTTTGACTGTTTTTACAGTAATTTAACAATTTCTGACTAGAAAGGCAGACTGCCATATGCTTAGGTACTTTCATTTTTCATGAACAGCATATTTTACTTGATTTTCACTATCTAACAGTCTGTTGTTCAAATGTTTGCATTTTTTTGGTATAAGGTACATGGGGAACTTGATATAAAGAATCTATTACTAGGGGTTCATTATTGCCTCACAGGGTTCTCTCAATAGCTAGGGATTTAAGGCTTGTGGCAGGTACAATATTTATTTAATTTTTGATGCCATTGGCTATATTATGACCAGAGCCCACTTATAGCTGTTCATTCAGCATCAGTCTTCACAGCATTATTACTTTTGATCCAGTCTGGATTGACTGCTGTGTTCACCCTATATTGTATGACTATTTGCATATCTTTGGAGTATATTTATACTCAATCAGGATTCCTCCATCATCTATCATTTATGTTACACTCCAGGTAACGTCCTTATACCATGTATGTTTTTGAACACATCCTTAGCCTGATTATATATCATTGAGCCTGGTGGCAGTTGTCCCATGACCTCCTGTTTTTTTCAGTAATTGATTTGGTTTTGGGACACTTCCAATTCAATCATTGGTTGGCACCTTGGTCTCTTTGATTTGATGTTTACTGATTTTTTACTGGTCTTGTGTTACATTGGTGCTCCTAGGTTATGATAACAAAATAATGATTATATGTCTATTGGGGTTAGCTGAATTCCTTACTATTTCTCCATAACTACAAGATTATTCTCTCTTCTTGACCCAGGGTTTTGTCCTTTGACCTTTCTCAGTTTTTATTCAATACAAATAGATCCAAAATGTGTTTTTTGTCCAGACAGCAGCTTTCTACATTTTGTGAAGGGGCGTAGCAATTTTGGAACTGGCCAGTATTTGGCCCTGGCTTACCTTGGCTACTATTGTCCCTTCAATTCATGATTGGTCACGGTCCCATGATATTGACGTAGCAATCCCAATTATTTTTGGCTAATGCTATTATTGTCAAATATCTGTATGGACACAAATATATTATCAATATTTTTATGAATATTTGATTTTTTGTTCTTCTTCTGAGCTTAATATTGAACAAAATTATTATTATTGCTATCAGCAACTTCTGATAAAGTACCAACATGGATCTATTTAGTTTTGTTTCGGGTCTATCAGCAGACAGAGACGATTTTGGAGCATTTGGTCTGGGTCCTGCTACAAACAATGGCAACATTAGTGACCCCTTGGGGCTTGAGTCGACTTGTGGTCTAGCCTTTGGTAAGTTGCACAAGCATCTTAGATCTTTAAGATCTAATGTATGGCACTCCAAGCTTTTCAAGGCCTATATGGCCAAAGGCATCACACCAAGAGGGCTCAGAATCAGAATACAACCACATGTGGGTGAGGCTGACAAGGAGTTAAATAGTCAATGGGCAGCTATACAACAACAGGCCACAATGTATTTTGTTGAAGCCTTGGCTAAGTACCATGATAGAGTAATTGACCGTAAGATCAATACAGTTACTGAATTGTGCAATGATGTACAACAATTTGAGGGTGACAGCTTTTTTACTAAACATTTGAAAAAGGTGGCAAATGACCTTAGCAACCTTGAGGAGCAACTCAAGATCAGAAAAATTAAAATATTTCAGCGTGATCAACTAGAATACCAGGGTGCCAACCCTTTTATTATACCATGACCCCCCCCCAAAACGTGCACGCTGATTGGCCAGCGTGCACATTGTAAATCAAGTTATACTAATGGAAAAAGGTCCGGTCGCCCGGACTTTTTTCCATTAGTATAACTCTACTTTTAAAACACTGTCTCGCTATGTTAAATGGGTTTTAACATAGTGAGACAGCTTTAAAACAAGCAACGGAGATCTCCGTTGCTTATTTTAAAGCTGTCTCCCTATGCTAAACCCATTTAACATAGCGAGACAGGTTTTAAAAAAAAAGCAACGGAGAAAGCAAGATCTCCGTTGCTTTTTTTACTGTTTCGCTATGTTAAATGGGTTTAACATAGCGAGACAGTTTTAAAATAAGCAACGGACATCTCCATTGCTTATTTTAAAACTGTCTCGCTAAGTTAAACCCATTTAACATAGCAAAAAAAAAAAAAAAAAGCAACGGAGATCTTGCTTTCTCCGTTGCTTTTGCCCACAGCTCTGATGTACTGCGCAGTACATCAGAACTGCCGCGGATGCCAGACATCTGCGGAAGGGCAGTAAACAGGCATTATACTATGCCATTATTTAAGAAAAGTAATAGTTTCTTTTCTTAAATAATGTCATGGTATAATAGCAATAACCCACTTCTGGGTGTGGGTAATGCTGTATTTACCCACGGTTGGCTTTGTTTGGTCCCTCGGGCTTCGCCCTTGGAACCAAATCACGCCAACCGTGGGTAAATCCAGCATTACCCACACCCAGGCGTGGGTTATTGCTATAGTAATTCTAACAAACATGTTAGATTTACACCAAATCCAGCTAGAACTCCAAAAAGAAAAAGGCCCAGGCCCATCCTTAGGAAACGGACCACAGACAATGGTTCATCCACTGATGACCCATCATCCTGCACAGACAGCGACATACACTTAGTATCAGATTCACTGACCCCCAAAAGGATGCAGGGATTTGTCCCTTTAGGACAAAATATAAACGAGGGGGGAGGAAGCACAGGAAAAATCAACAACATTCAAAGTCTGTTGAAACTAGTAACACAGAAATAAACAAGAATGCAAATGCAAATGTTTTAAATTTATCAGACTTTGTCTTGTCACCTACTCATTTTTCTATTCTCAGTAAAGGTCTTACTTTTATCCCTGGTTTTGTGGTATCTGAGGATGTCCTGGCACAAGATGTTATGTCTTTTCGCAGAATTCTAAATCTTAAGCTGCAGTTTGGCGATGTGGATGGTAATTACAATAATGACAAATTTTTGTATCACAAATCCAGATACCTTCCTCCCATGCATCCCATTGTACACCAGTTTCAAAGCAGCATTCTCAAAGATCTGCACTATTCTGGCTCTGACACTCGTTTCAAACCTAATAACCTGTCATTGAGTGAGAAACAGGCAATTTTCGAATTACAGAATAACAGGGACATAGTCATCATTTCTGCTGACAAAGGTGGGGCAGTAGTAGTCATGAACTGGTCAGACTATGATAAGGAGGCCAAGAGACAACTTTCGGACAGACGCTATTATGCTGAAATGTCAATCAACCCCACTTTTAGATTTAAGAAACAGATTGATGACTTTCTGTCCATCGCTAGGGATGAAGGTATCATTACAGCAAATGTGTTGCAGCAGCTAACAATTCAGGACTCTGCTAATCAATACATCTATTTTTTACCCAAGATACACAAGGATCCAGTTAATCCACCAGGTAGACCTATTGTGTCAGGTAGGGGATACATCACGGAACCACTATCCATATTTCTGGCCAAATATTTGAAGCCTTTATTGTCACGGGTTCGTTCCCATTTACAGGACACTACTGAATTTCTACAAATTATTTCTGACACACAGTTGGAACCAGGTTGGTTAATGTGCACACTTGATGTCAGCGCCCTATATACCAACATTCCACACAAGGGTAGGTTTGGAAGCTCTGGCCCATTGGCTAAATGGGGCATGTTTATATGAACCAGATTTCAATTCTTTTCTGGTTGGTCTTGCAGAACATGTCCTTACTAATAACATCTTCTTTTATCAGGATACTTGCTATCGGCAGACCAAGGGTACAGCAATGGGGGCATCCTTTGCCCCCATATATGCTGACCTTTTCATGGCCTTCATTGAAGATCAAATCATTTATGACAACAGCCATAACATATATTTGGATGAAATCGACATCTGGAGATGTTATCTGGATGACTGCTGGATGGTATGGAGGGCAGATGTGGGGTATTTAACTGAATTCATTTCTTACCTGAATGACAACAAATGGGGCCTACAATTAACAGCAAACTATCATGTAAGTACCATTACCTTTCTTGATGTTTTGATCAACAGACAACCTGATCATACTTTAAGCACACAGGTTTTCAGGAAGTACCCCGACTATAACACTGTCCTCCATGCATCGAGCTTTCATCCTCCTCACATTGCTAGAAACATCCCAAAATCTCAATTTATACGTATGAGGCAGATTTGTTCCCATGAAGCTTCTTTTCAAGATCACAGACGGGACCTGACCAACAGATTCAGATCCAGGGGATATCATATGGGACATGTTCTGCAAGCCAGCAACTGGGCCAACACACTACATAGGGAGGATTTGTTAACCTACAAACTACTGAACAGGGAGGAACCACAACCTATCAGGTTTGTAACCATATATGCCAGGAACTCTGACTTATTAATCAACAGAATACATAGACACTGGAACATATTACAATGTGATCAAGAATTAGCCAAAATAATACCGGACAGATGCCTGTTTTCATTTCGCAAAGGTAAGAACTTGGCATCTTGCTTCAATCATTACAAACATACACATGACACTGGGCACACTCACTTGCAACAAACCACCTTGACTGGTGAACCTCTGATTGGCTGCTTCCCATGTGGCCACTGTACCAGTTGTGATAAAGTTACCAAGTCCAAACAATTTACCAGTAGAAATTGTGCCATGGTCTATGACATCCAATTTTTTGCTAATTGTAGCAGTGATTGGTTAGTCTATTTGGCAACATGCACCTGCGAGTCCTTTTACATTGGACAAACATCTCGTCCTCTCAGGCTTAGAATTTCTGAACATGTAAGCAACATTAAAAATAAAAAAAGCTAATAATGCTTTGTATAAACATTGTCTGGCACACAAAGCTGCAAAATTCACTTCTATGGTCATTGATATGGTCAAGGGTAACAAATCCAACAAAACTGGATGGCATTCTATTTTAGATTCTAAAGAAAAGAAATGGATTGTAAAGCTAGGTGGATTGTTCCCACCTGGCCTTAATGAGCAATTTTGAAAATGAGCCAATGGAGTTGCACTTGTATGTATTTAAACTGTAGCATTTGACTTTTCTGGTTCACACTGATGAAGGCTGTGTTTTTCACCAGCCGAAACTGGTCTGGTTATTTGTCTTTATGCTATTATAACTAATAAATGTTCTTTTCAGGTCACAGTTTGCTGGATCAACTTGTTTTTTTTTTATCCTATCTGATTTTTGGAGCCGTGCAATTGTCCTCATGCAGGAGGTTGATTTTGGGTGTTGCATATGCTAACTAGTCATGTGCTCTTTCCCCAGGAACTGTCTGAAGGTAGCCATCAACACATGATTCATACAATCTCCTAATTGTGTAGATTAGCACAGCTGCGCCTCACTCATTGCAGTAGTGAACATGGCCAAAAGGCAATGTTCATTCATCCTGGTAAGGTATGTATTGAGATGTTTAGTGATAAGGTAGGGTTAGGAGGTGTGTGCATGAGTGTATGTGAGAGGCTGCATCTGCGAGTGTGTTTCCACCTGGGAGGTAGCAAAAGGGGTTTGTGGGGGGGTTACATTAGGAGTGTGTGTGAGTGTGCGTGTGTGCATGTGTGCATGTGTGTGTGTGTGTGTGTGTGTGTGTGTGTGTGTGTGTGTGTGTGTGTGTGTGTGTGTGTGTGTGTGTGTGTGTGCGTGTGTGTGTCTGTGTTTGGATGATTTGTTAGTTATGTGAGTGAATATCATTAGGTGGGGAGATGCATGTTTCGTGTGTGTGTGTGTGTGTGTGTGTGTGTGTGTGTGTGTGTGTAGTGCCATAGATTGTGTGGGTGTGTGGGTTGTGGTGGTTGTCATACTAATGATCAGAACCTACAAGTGTGGGGGGAACCATTGATGACTAAGGATGACTCCTAAAATCTATGCCTGAGAAGCACGTCAAATGAGGCTTGAGGGTGAGGTAATCACTAGACACCAAGGATGATACTCTCATGCCTTAATGGCACTAAAACATCATGGTGATGGGGGGACACTAGATACCAGAGATAATATGTTCATGCCTGAACAGCACTTGGGGGGGGGGGGCACTAGATATCAGAGGTAACTCTTATTTCCATGCCTTAATGGCACTTTAAGAATACAGTGATCATGGGAAAACACTGGACATCAGGGGTAACTCTTATTCCATGCCTTAATGTCACTTTAAAAGTATGAGGATCAGGGAGAAGTACTAGTCACCAAGGTAACTCTACAGATCCTGTGCCTTAATGACACTATAGCATTACAAGGATTGTGAGGGTTAGTGGAACACTGGACAACAGAGCTACTCAATATGCTGTGCCTTAAAGGCACGTAAGTGAAATACAAGGTGCAGGGAACCACTAGTCACCAGTGAAAAGTTAAGTGCCTTAAAAGGCCCCAGGCAGAATGCAAACCCTGTAATATATATATATATATATATATATATATATATATATATATATATATATATATATATATATATATCCCTATCACATGGTCGACAGGCCAAATGATCGACTTTCATTTGGTCAACAGTTCATTTGGTCGACAAGCAGTTTTATGTGGGGGGCTTTGCCCCCCACACCCCCCTAACTATATATATCAACTCCAGGGTTGCACAACATTGGGGAGGGGGGCAAATCTGCCTGTTGACCAAATGAATTGTCGACCAAATAAAAGTCGATCAAATGGCTTGTCGACCATCTCAGGTAGAACCATATATACATACATATATATATATATATATATATATATATATATATATATATATATATATGTATATGGGTCCACTTTCGAATTTCAGTATTTCAAGACCAGAATGTTGAAAGTGCACTTGTTTGAAACTGCACTTTAACAAATCTTTATTTCCCAAATCCACAGTAGGTGTGGTGCAGTGTGTAGTTTATTGTTTGTTGTCTCTTTAAGAGGAATGTGTTCTGGGATTTCCGCATGGTGGTTGATGACTGATTATGTATGGAGATTCAGGCAGGTGTTTAGTTTTGTAGGATTTTTGGGTATACATGTTAGGTTTTATTTTTTTTCAAGAGTTGTAGGTTTAGTTTGGGGTAGGTAATTGGGAGAGTGTGTATGTTATTGTTGAAAGTGGTGATTTTTGTACATGTGTAGTGTGTATGTGTGTGTGTGTGTGTGTGTGTGTGTGTGTGTGTGTGTGTGTGTGTGTGTTTGTGTGTGTGTGTGTTATTAGTGAGTGTAAGTATGACAGTGTGCAATGGGAGTGTAGGGCATGTACAAGTAGGTTTTTGGGGTTTTCGAGTTAGTGTGACCTCGGAGTTAATATGTATAAGTAGTGGGGGAGGGGGCACAAGGGGGCTTTCCCCCATGCAAAATGATAGTTTTGTTTTATTTGTTTTTATTTATTATTGTTTATGTTATATTGGGTGAGGGCTGTGTTTTTACTGTTGTATTATGGTGTATGGTGTTTTGGTGTTTCGCTGTTGTGTGGTTTCGTGTTTTTACGATTTTGAACTTCTGGTCTTGATATACTGAAATTCAAAATTTCGCTATTTCGAGATTCAGAAGCAGCCCCATATATATAGAAAATGTAATATATTTGATGCTCTATAAGTGAAACCATAAGGAAAATAAGTAGCTGTTCCTCTAAAGAAGCATGGTGCTTTTGATTATCAGAATGCTCTGCATGTGTATGTAAATTATTGCTAATACCCAACTTAACATCATTTTTTGGGTGTGGTCATAAGGGAAAACTCAGTCAACAGTAAAAGAAAAACATAAAAAAACAAATGGCATAATCTTTGTTTTGTTTTTAAACCATTTACTGCTTTAACATCAGGAGTATATCCAGAAACGATAAGTGTATGAGAAGAATAATAATACACTTTAAGATGTAAGGCAATTTATTCCAGAGATGGGGGTATGCTTTAGGTAATAAATCTGCCCACCAGTATGTTGTATTTATGTTTTGGTGAATATTCAACTCCTTATTTCTATTGTTTGTGGAGCTGTTTGTTCTGCAGACGTATAGGAGATCAGGAAGGGTTTGGTCATTAATGTCACAGAATGCAAGATGTAGCTCTCCACATAAGATTCTACAAGACTCTAATTACAGAGGTAAGGTTTTAAGCCTGCCTTGATAGCTAAGTGCCTTTAGACCAGTAATGGTTTTATTTACAAAGCCCTAGGCCTTTCAAGCTATAAAATGTATCTGGATAGGTTCATACCGACTGAAGTATTGTACTCTATAACTAGCCTAATCAGAGCTGAGTACAGTGGCACGATAACTTCTTTTAACCTGGATGACACTTTTAGATATTAATTGTGCTAAACAGAAGGATTTCCTGACTACTGATCTTAAATTGTAGTCAAAAGAAAATAAGTTTTCTACCAGAGTGCTATGATCCCTGACTACTGTATAGGTTTAGGATGCTGTTTTTTTTTCTGTGAGAATGCTGTTCTTAATCTTAGCCCCTTTTCAGTATCCCATTAGTTTGTAAAACTACTTCAGATGAGATGTTAAACCAAGACCCCATCTGCCTGAGTTGGTAAGTAGCTCAAGTGGATGTAAAAGATCGCACAGCACTTATCTCAAAGATTCGGAATAGTTCCCAGTGCCCTGGCCAAATTTCTCTTAGTCAGTAAGAATACCACCTTGAATCTGCCCTGAAAATAAGCCATTGACCTAGTGAGCCTAAACCAGTCAACAAAGTGTGTTGAAATAAATAAATAAATAAAACTTGCTCTTTTTGTAGTGATATTGAAGCAAGGGGTGAACAGACAATAACACTCAGACTGCAGTCTTCAGCAAACATACTTAGCTACAAATTTGGGTTTACAGATTAGAGGACAGAGAAGTATTTGCCAAAAAGGGAGGAGTCCCAGTATTGATCCCTGAGGTACAGCACTAGTAATCTTCTTACTTTTTGAGGTGGCACTTACCACTTTAGCTATGTGAGTTCTTTCAACCAATTGGATATCCAAGTAAACACATAAGGGTCTACATTTAGGTGTTGTTTATAGGTTCATAGGTGAGTACTAGGCTAATGCCCCTGGTGCCAACACAAGCCTAGCCCAAGAAAATACCCAGTCGTCCTGTTGCCGGACATTAGTTCCTTGTTCCCCTCTCAAGCAAGGCTGTTGAAATGATCCCTGTGGTGAATTTCCTATTACCCATCCACTCATCAAGATTTCTCTTGAAGAAGGCTAGTGAAGTGCCCTGCTTGACATGAATGGGGAGTTTATTCCAGAGTATGGGTAGTCTCTGGGTTAAGAACCTGTCCCTCCAGCAGGTGCTGTTTATTGTGGTGATGAGATTGAGGTCCTTTGGCCATGTGGTGTGAAGAGATTGAATCTTTTTCAGGTGAAGCATGTCTAGCAACACTGGGTCAGATATGGCTTTGTATGCCAAGCAGTGGTCACCTCTAAGTAGGCAATATGAGATGGAGTATAGCTGTAGTTTTCTGAGTTTGTCTACATAGGGCATGTGTTTGAGTCCTAGAATCCTCTTTGTGAGGAATTTCTGTGGCCTCTGCAGTTGTTGCAGGTGTCCAGTGAGGTACATGCCAAACACTGTACTCTATAATGGGTCTAATGAGGGATGAGTAGACAGGGATTATGATTTCTTTCTTCCTGGATGAGAAACCTTTCATAATGAGGTGTGCCACATAGAAGGACTTTCTAACTACAATGGTCACATGGTTGTCAAAGGAGAGGTTACTATCTACTTGTATCCCTAGATCTCTTATCACACTTTGGGAGTTGAGAGGGCTACCATCGATGTGGTAGTTCATGGGCAATGTGTTTTTCCTGAAGGGGATGATGATGTACTTTTCAGCACTGAGCTTAAGACCATGGTTCTGGCACCAGTCGTTAGTGTCTGTGAGACCTTTTTGTAGGATGTCGATGTCAGTTTGAGAGACAATAATGGCTCCCAGTTTGCAGTCATCTGTGAAATTGGTCAACCAGAGTCCTTTGGTGTTAGCCTGAACTTCAGACAAGTATATACCAAACAGGAGAGGACCCAGGACAGATCCTTGTGGGACGTCGCTTGTGATTGCCGGTAGTCGGATTTGGAGTCTGCTACTTTCACTGTGTGTGTTCTGTCCATGTGCCAGTTGGCAACCCATCTTATGATGTAGGGGTTAATGCCTAGGTTGGTGAGTTTGTCAATGATCCATGAGTGGGGAATAGTGTCGAAGGCCTTGGCCAAATTGAGGTAGGCTGTGTGGACTGCCTTGCCTTCATCAACTACTCTGGTGACAGATTCAAAGAAGTCTATCAGGTTGAGCAGACATGATCTGCCTTCACAAACCTAAACTGTGAGGGGTCCAGGGTTTGAAGGTTCCCAATATCCCTATTAATGAGGTCCATAAAGATGCACGCCATGGCCTTACAGATCAGGCTCATCAGGCTGATGGGGTGGTAGTTTCCTGGGTCAGTAATCACTCTCCCTTTTGTGGGATGGAATAACTGTAGTAGTGCGCCATTCAGTGGGAACAAAGCCTGAAGTGAGGCTGTGGTTGAACCGGGCACTCAGATGAGGTGCTAGTTCCCTTTGTAATTCGTGCAGCATGCAGCCAGGTATATTATCATGGAAGTTGTTTTTTTTGGCTTTGGATAGTGCAGCTTCTAGCTGAGCAGCCATGATATTAGGAATTTGGCATTCCTTGGGTATTGGGGTTGGCTCTTTTGGGGGTGGGTGGGTAAACTTTGTACTAAACCTGTCGGCCAAGATGTTGGCAATATCTGTTGGTTCAGTATAAGTGCTGCCACTGTGTTTAGCTTATTTACAATACCAATATGGGAGATGAAGTCAAATTGCTTGGTTATATGCAGATAGGATGTGTGAGCCAAATGACAACTGTCTGCTGGCTCTGTAACCCTTTCAATGAAGTTTACCAAATTAAGAATATATTGCTAAGACTGTTGCTAAAGTGAATGGTGTTACCTTAACTCTTAAATTCTTAGTGCAAGAAATCTCAATGAAGTCTAAAATAATAGAGGAACAAAGGCCCACAAATAGGGACAGATTTTAAGTATTGCTCTCATAAACTTAGAAAGTTGCTAGAGTACTTGGATTTGTGTTATGCTACATTTTCTGAAGGATATGAAGTGTGAAACAAGTGTGAAACTCAAATGCATGTCATTATTAAGTGACTTAATTCAGAGCAATTTGCCAGAAAACTACAAATTTTATGAGAAACAGACTAAAAATGTGAAACAAATATCTGGACATTCTGTGAAAATCTGGACAGTCGACAGGTGCAGGTGTTACTACGGTAGACGCCACACTAAAGGCTGTTGCTAAGTTAAACGTCATTGCTATACTTCATCAACAATTATTCAGTACTGTCAACCCGACTACTCTTGTTCAGCCTTCTCTAAATAGTATATAACCTGAACCAAATGTTTAACTCTTTATATCTTAAGGCACATGACAGTCCATTACTCACACATTCCTTACAAATGCTGTACAAAAGTTCAGTTTTGCAGTCATGCATATTATTTACCTAATACAGGTATCAATGGAGTTTTTTCACCAAGTCACTTCTCCCAGCTGTACCTAATTTGGAGGTGAGCTCCTATTTTTGGGCTTCGTAGGTTAGTAGTAGGCCAACTGCCCTTCTAAGCCTAGACAATTACTCCTTGTGAGACTCAAACCCTACACCTTGTCCTTGTAAGGCAAACATCTTAACCATTAGGCCACCCTCCCAACAGCTACTCTTTCACATGATGTGCCTATTTTTGGAAGTATGTCCCTATTTCCAGGCCTTATTTTCCCCTTCATATGATTTTTCTGAATCCTCCACCCCATCACACATGATTTTTCATCTGTTTAGAATACAGGAAATCAGACCACATGATCAACATACTGGTGGTATCAGTGATTTAAAGGAAGAAGACCCACATGTTTTATCTCCCTTTTTCAGACGCATAAACAAATGGCTTTGCAAGGAAAACTTTTGCAATATGAAACTCATTAAAGTCGACAGGGTTTATACTATCTTTCATGATATTCTTATATTTTTGCACCATTTATGTCATACTCAGTTTTTTAAATATATGCTTCTGAGTTAACTGTCACAATCCTACTGGAAATGGGGCAAGTTGTGTGTTAGTCAGTATTCATATTTTATACTAATTAGATGACCAGTTTTTTTTTTTTTTTTTTTTGCTTTTTAGCTATTTTCAGTGTCTGAAGGTGAGAGGTGTGAATGAAAATGGGCATTGCCTTGCGAGACATTCCAGTCAATTAAAGAGAAATATGTTGAAAAAGAAGTTAGTAAGATTTGTTAAATCATATTTCTTATCTATGTTTCAGAATATTAATTCTATATACAATTTACATGCTTCATTAGAAAAAAAAGCTATACTTATTCTAATCTATACACCTTTGCAAACTAAGAATATACCCTGCTAACCATTTTATATTATTTTGCATGCTTCAAAAGAGTCAAATAAACATGCTAATCCCATTTTGTATTGTTTTTCTTTAAAATGCTGCATATTCTTTTCTAAATACTGTTAGTTCATTACTAGAAGCTGGGACTGTAAAATAGCAAGATATGTGGAATGCTAATCCATAAGGAGAATTATTCTTAACTCCAGAGATTCTACAGGATTACAGGCTGTGCTTTGTGATATTTTTAAACATGGAAGATAACACCTCATATATTACTCAGTAAATTGCTTTCCTTGCTTTGTAATTCTACAGCTGTACTATGTTTACAATAGAATCACTTATTTTATTATGTTCAGGTTTAATGTTAATAAATTTCGGTTATTACTAATAAGAGAACATTCATATAAATTCAACTTTCACTGGTTCTGTTTAAATTTAAATGAAACATGAAAAGTAATACCTTTTTTTCATCAAACATTTTCGGAAAGGATTTGTTTGAGACCAGACTGGGGAGAATAATATGAAACTATGAAATATTTATTCTTAGACTGTTACCTTATTTTGCCTTTATGGAACTTAGTACCCACATTTTGGTGATTTGAGTTCAGATAAACTTACTTTTAAGTTATAAACAGGTAGAATTTAACTGAACTTCTACAAAACTGCAATACTATTTGATTGTATATGTTACTTTGTAGTGTTTCTTTATTATAGCTAACAAGCAAACCATTGACTTATTTTAGTAGTAACAGAACAATCACTTAACTATACACATCATTTAGTTTTCCTAGGAAAGAATAGAACAGGTCAGGAATTTATTTACCAGTAATGTTTTCAAGCTCCATCTGAATGACCCATTAGTGTCTAATGCTTCACATTGGAGCATAACATTAAGCAAACATCTGCAAAAAAAATGTTTCTGTTTCATAAAATCCTACAAGCTATGCATATATCAGAAACTTGGGCATGAATAAGTGACACCTCGTGGTGAAGAATTCGTGGCATTAGTATTTGGTTTATGGTTCATAAAATTGCCTTTAGACAATGGGACCTCTGAATGACCTGTGCATTAGTTCTGCATGGTGAGGATTGTCATTGTACAAAACAGATCACAACATATCTGATGCACTGAGCCACGTGTAGCTGTGCATGGCAATGGCATCTTTGTGTGGCTGTGCATAGCATTTCTGTGTGGCTGTGCATAGCATCTCTGTGCAGTTATGCATGGCATCTCTCTGTGCCTGTGCATGGTATCTCTGTGTGGCTGTGATGGCATCTCTGTGCAGCTGTACATGGCAACTGTGTGTGGCTGTGCATTGCATCTCTCTGTAGCTGTGCATGGCATCTCTGTGTGGCTGTGCATGACATCTCTGTGTACCTGCCTACCAGAGTACATCCAGGGCAATGTCCGTGCTGGTGGTATAGGAAATCTGAACATATTGGCATAGTATGTTTCAATTATGCAACTCTTTTAAAAAATTAGACCTATAGTCATCTGAAGACAGTGCTTTATTCTCCTCTAGTTGCACAGTTACTTCTGCAAAACCTAACAGCCATATGGACTGATAAGAATTACATTTCAAGTTCATCTCATATAGCCTGATTTTTCAAAATGGTTAGAAGTTGCAATCTCAGATGTCAAATACAGATAGAATTTTTTTTTTTGCTAAAGCTGTGTATAAAATTAAATCATGCTGTCCCTCACAAGTGCTGAGATAAAACTGTACACCAGTCTGATGATAGGGACTATGCAGACCTTTTGTTTGTTATATCCTGCTCCTGCTATCTGCTCTATGGTCACAGTATAAGCATAACTAATGGCAGTATGGCATATGAGCAGCTACGTTAGGGGAACTCCTTCATCAGATTCATATGCAAGCATGATTGTCCTTATAGCTGTCACTGGGTCTAACCGCAGGCATTGTAGTCAACTTCCATAGAATATTCTAGATCCTTAGAGGCTGCTTTAAGTGGTGAGGAGCAATTATTCTGCCTTTCTTCGGCATAAGCGCTGCATTTTCCAGTGGAACATTTACTAAGGCCACTTGGTATTAGTCTTTACAAGTGCTAACAGTGATACAAACCACATGTCTGTAATACCAGGTCAGGTACTAATAAACTCCAAATTGTACGTTTTCTGCACTTCAGCTGTTAACTTTTGTCAGTACTGTAGTCATAGCATGGAAAGGTGATTACCCACAGTCCTGTTCCCCTAAGTATTTGTCTCAGTGGTGGTAACTGGCTTCTTCAATATCTGCCTATCAGCTGGTAGTCTCTGTTTATAAATTAATTAATAACACAGACATATTCATGACACATTTTAGAGCAGTCTGCTGTTTGTGTTACTGCCTTTGCATGCAGTTTGAACAATGGATGTTCATTCATGGATTCCATAGCGCTGATCCATAGTGTCTTTAAAATATTAATGAGGTCTCATTACTGTTATAAATCTATAAATTTCATCCCTGATATCAGTGCAAATAAATATGAATTAGCATACAAGGAATGGCATATCTAATACATATAACAGCCTCCTTACTATATGTGTGGAATGTGTTACTAGACTTAGCTGTGCAACAATCTGAAGCAGCTCTCTGGTGTCCCCGTCATTTCCATACCTTATTACCCATTTGTATTACTTCCCTAAAACAACAGTTGGAAATATGGTCAGCTCGCTATGCCCCCTCCCCTGTCCCCTTACACATCTCATACAGATGGCTGATGTTGCTGCTGTTAAAGTTAACTCCACAGTATTGTCCCTGGATACCTTACCTTTCATATTGCTTTATACTTAACTTTAGTGCATACTTTCTGGTCAGCATTGCTTTGTATCAAAATCTAATAACCATGTATGACTCTCACACAATGTGTGCACAATTTACCTTACTTGCCATAATGATCAAATACTGCCCATTAAAGCTGACAGTATGAACTGATTTTCTTTATTGAGTCGTGTCTTCATATTTTGATGACTTCTTAACATACACATAAAAACACCATACCCACAAACAGAACACAAAGCTAAGTGACAACACATCTGTACTGCAAGCACATATGCTATACTGCGGTGTCAGTATTAGAATATATTCATAAGTACGTGTTGTGGGGTCAATTTAACTTTCAACCTTCAGGTGTTCTAGCCTCAAAAGTAAGTGAATAGATTCTTTCTTAAAGATGCTATTCTTATATGAATCCAGTGTTAATGAGTTTATAGCATGTAGGAAAGCTGCGTCTGCAAACGATGACATATGTAGAACAAGAAGAATGTGTCCCTTACTCGGTGTTCTTGTTCAAAGACCTTTAAAAGCATTACTATTAAAAAAAAATCATACGGAATCTGCAGTGTATTTTCTAGCTTTGAAAATCTGATTTATTTAATACAAAGTGCCTATCTATAAATTTGTCATTAGCTTTCTGAGAATGTTCTGATTTCTAGGGATGATATGTTGCAACAGCAGTGTACATAATCTAGGCCAAAGAGAGTTTGTCCTTCCTTCCAGAAACACACACAAAAACCAAGAGTCCATTGGAGTCTGACTAAAGATTTTACTGACAAGTATATCATAATTTGAGTCATATTTCAGTTATGCCACTCAGTTAATACTATTATTTACTCTGACATTACAGTAAATATTTGTGAATTATTCTACTGATAACCAAAATTTTCATAATCCATTCATGTTTTCAAGTTTCATCTTCCATGCTGGTGAGAAGTATCAGTGGTACAAAAGGAAGCACACTCATCTTTGGTCCAGAAGGTTCTGGGTTCTATTCTCACATCAGGTCGATAAAACTGAGGTACAGCATAAGGGTGGGTGACGCTCTCCTGAGTGATGAGATGTTAAACTGAGGCCTTATTTGGTGGTAGCTCAGACGGATAGGAAAGATTTCATGGCATCTATTGTGAGTAGGAGTCCTTTATATAACACAACATAAAAACATTATTTACATAATAAACATATTTCTATTTTTTACTATTTATCGTTTTTCTTGTAACGTCCTCATTATCATTCTTTCATAATTGACCCCACTCCTTCTTCCACAACCATAATCTGAATTTTGGCAATAAATATGCCAAAATACATTTTCAATTAAACAAGATTTAATTCAGTCTTCTATTCTAAATAACTCATGTTACATAAAATAGATTCTGATGTACCCTTCTCACATATTTAGATTCTAATTTACCCTTCTTACATATTCCTTATTATTCTTATAGTATCCATACATAATCATATTCATATCTATATTGTTTATGCCAATAATATTCTCAAACATTTTTCTTCACACCTCTTTACCCAGAGTTTCATCACTCTTTTGCATTTAAAAAATAATGCTCTGCTGTCTCTTCCTCCCCACAAAATAAACACACTCTTTCAACTTTCTTTTAATATGGCATTTTCTCCTTTACTGGTAGCTTATTTGTTACCAGTATCTATAAGAAATCCTGACACTTACTATCTTGGTATATCACTTTTTCCGTATTGATTTACATAATAATATTGTTTCATCACATTATTAAACCACATCCTTACATCTTTCCCTATATCATCCAGTTTTTATTTCCTATGTTAGTATTTTTTTCATGATAATGTTAAGTTTCAGCATTTAGATATTCTTTGTTCTCTTTCCTTATTCTCATCATCCAAAATGTTGTACTTAGATTTAAACATTCTCATTATTAAATTCTCTTTCACTTCCTTTACCTACTTTAATACTCTAAGCAAGTTTAAGGAGGCAGAATGAACAAATGGATTTAGTAACCACAACCCCCTTTCATCTTCATTCATATACAACACACCTCTTTTCACTGGATTTCATTTTGAACCCTATATGAAGGAAAATACAGATTGCACAATTTCCTTTCTATATTTTTTCTGGGATCATATAAACATTTGACATATATGCTGTTTTTCCAGTTAATGCAAGATTTACCAGATAAACCTTTTTCTTGAAAACTGATCTATGCTTCTTACATTTCTTTTATCAAACCCTCCAATTACATCATAACTATATATTTTTTTCCCAAATGTATTCCTAGCAAAGACACTTCATTCATTTTTCCCAATTTTCACCATATCAACCAAACTCTTACTTTTATCTTTATTCTTGGTTATTCCCATTTCCTTTCAGCATCCATTCAGACAAATCATCACTTCTGTCATCCATATTTTTTCCTTAGCAACTGCAACTATATCATCTGTATATGTCAGAACTACCAGAATCCCACCTCCTTTTGCATCACATATCTGGCATCTTTTATTTGCTAAGCTACTTCGGTTACTATCACATTCATTACCAATGCAAACAATATTCCACTCATGGGGCAACCTTGTCTTATACCATATTTCTTGATATTTCATTACTCAGCCACCCATTAACTGACACTCTCACTATTATTTTGACAAGCTGACATACACACTCTCCTAATTGTATTACATATCCCATACTTGTCAATAGCATTCCAAAAAACATCATGTCCTACTGTATCAGATGCCTTGCTAATATCACCTACCAAAAGTTTCATATTCTTCCTTTTACTTATAATATCATCCACAATTTCTCTCAAATCAATAACAATTCTTGACATCCTTTCCCTTTTATACCTAAACACTTTCTTCCATAATATTCCTCATCCTTCCTTCCATTCTCCTCTGTATTACTCTAGTAAAAATAAAATTGATGTTATTTAGTGTGATGGGTCTCCATTTTTATATTTATTCTTCTCACCTTTCTTACATATAAATTGTAATATCTCACTACATTACTCTTCATAAACAAACCCTTCCTTTAACCATTCATTCAGTGCATTTATAAAATACTCTGCTTGCCAATCCATTAATTTATTATATATTCTACATCTTATACCATCTGGCTCTGATTATTACTTAACTTAGTACTTCATCCAATTCGCTAGTAATAAGTTATTTGTCAGATCCTTCCTTGACTCATTCTGGATATTTTTTTACTTTCCATTTTCTCTTATTTTCCTTTTTTTTTTACTTTCATACATATTTTCCACATGCTGTACTACAATATTCATAATTTGCTCTTGTGTTCTTTTTTTTACTTCTCCTTGTGCATTTTTTATTTCCCTCATTATGTTAATATCCTCCTTTACCCAAATATATAGACACCACCTCCCTTCTTCCTTGTAAATAAAGGGCCAGATGCCATAAAGTTCAAGGAAGCTATTTTTGGACAGTGCACCATGTCAATGGAAGACTTTGGTACACCTGCTGCAAACACAATTTCAGAAGCCACACTGAAGGCAGCTTGAATACTTAGATATTCATTGTAGGATAATTAGGGATTCTGCACATGCCAGTCTGATTCAGCAACACATTGTGCACACATACAGTGCAACTTAAATGCAGCAATCAGCCACACAAACTTTATTTTTAAATCCTCGGCGTATGCTTTACGGACACAAAGGTATTCTAATGAATACTACAGATTACAGCAAAATGTATAGCAAAACTTAAAAAAATATATAAAAATGCAGCCTGCTGTTAATAAACTGCACCTGGCTGCAGTGATACAAGCCATAAATGAGGCCATGGCTGTGCAAACTAGAAGCCAGCCAGCTTGAGTCAGAGAAAGGCTGCAGCTAAACCAGTTGTCAGATCAGCAAATAATCATCAGATAATAGCTAGATAGACAACTGGTGCAGGCTGCCTGCAACATGTGTGCCCCACTCATGACTGTGCAGACCATGCAAGGAAATCCCTTCCACCCTTGAAACCAAAGTGTGTCTCAGCCTGCATGCACGTGCACCTGAGACATTCCAGACACACATGGGGGATGCTGTGGGAGAATTACAGACAGCTACCCATCATATCCTGGCAAAACTCCTCAAAGCAATGTGCAGCAAGGTGGATGACTACATACACTTCCCATCCACCCCCATTGAGTGGAGAACTGTAATGCCCATATTTTACAGCATCGCAAACCTCCTCAGTGTACTCGGAGCAATAAATTGCACACATACCTATCAAGACACCAATTTATCCTGAAGCAGACTTATGCATAAACAGAAAGGGATGGCTATCCATAAAATGACAGTTGTGTATGCAGCAGATAGCAGTATAAAAAACATCATGGCAACACATTCTGGATGTGTCCATGATGCTGCCATATGGAGGAAAAGTGGACTGAGGGCTGCATTCCTGCAAGGTGAAATACCTGAGGGAATACTACTTTTTAAGAACAAGAACACAGCTAGGATGTAAGCTAAGGATAACCATCATAACAATATCCATTCTGACCAAGTGTGTTGTCATTCCCCACAGCAGGTAACTGTGGTTATCCACCTGAGCCATGGCTAAATGATACCATACCGTGAACCATCCAACCCTGCATATGAGGCCTACAATACAGCACATGCAACAACCAGAACCACCATAGAGCATAGGTTTGGTGTACTGAAACTTAGGTTCAGATGTCTGGACACATCTTAGGGGTATACTGCAATACACATCTGAAAAGACAGGACAGATGATAACAGTGTGCCTTATGCAACACAACATGCTAAATAGAGCACATAGCAGTCTTCCAGCTGCAGGTGTTGGTGAACTACCCCAAGAATGCCAGGTGTCTGAAGGGTATCATTGGAGGAGCAGGAGGACATAAGGGACAGAATCACAGGCATAGGCAATGTAGAGTGTGACCACAAGTGCAGGCCCAGGCAATATGGCAATGTCTGACCCACATTTCTGAGTCATGACAAGCCACATGTACCTGAGTACACAGACTGAACAGTGATGTTCAGGTGTTGCCCCACCACAGCAATACAGTTTGCATCAAATGGCAAGTATCCATTAGATGTACACACAGAACATCAGACATAACAGCATCATTTTTTTTTTATTTATTTGACATTTGTTAACTGGGTTAGTCTGACTGGGCAGAAGCCCTTTTTCAGCAAAGGCCCAGTAAGAAAAAATTCCATATTGAATACAATCATAGGTATATAAAATACAGTGAATACAATCGTGGGTATAAAAATACAATGTTTCACAAAAAATAAAAGAATTGTATGCTAAAGTTATGTACAAAACCATGGCTGCACTAAGTAATCTAGTGAGGTATACAACATATTTACATTATACATAAAAGGCATTCAAGAATTATGTAAACATCTAGGAATGCAGGCCTGTATTTTATTGAGTTGATTAAATATGGGTGCGGGACTAGTAAAGACACCAAAATGGGGAAAGAGGCTATTTTTGTCAAAGTTCAGGGAGGAGAGAAGAGCTTGTAAGTCAGTAATAAAGTAGAGAGGAGTAGGTGTACAGCCAGTGAGAAAGCAAGAGAGGAAGAAAGGGGGTGGGAGTGGTAGAGAGAATTAGAAAAAAAGGGAGCATAGGTGGTAGACAGAAATTTGAGAAGTAGGATACATGCAGAGAGGATGCATTACTGAGAGGGGTGCAAGAGAAGGATGTGAGGCTAGGGAGGCTATCAGGGAGGATGATTGCAGTGACAGATCCAAGAACTATTTAGAAAGTTTTTTATAGCAACCTTGAAATTTTTGGGGTAGCTAATATTCCTTATTTCTAGTGGAAGTTTGTTCCAGGCTAGGGATAGGAGGTAGCTATAGAGTTTTTGCCCTATTTTGCTTTTGAGTTTGTAGATTTGGTGGAGGTTTTGTTCAGAGCTTCGGGGAGGCCTAAGAGGGGTATAGAGGGAGACAAGGGAGGTAATGTTGGGACAAGAGGAAGGTTGGTACAATAGGGTATGTATGACCTGGAGTTGGGAAAAGAGTAATTGATGAGGGAGTTCTAACCAGTTTAAATTAGAAAGAGCAAGACAGGGGTGGGAGTTGTAGGAGTGACCTGAGGCAAATTTAGCTATTTTGCTATAAGTAGATTTGAGTTTTGTAAGGAGGGAGGTCTGCAGGTCGGTGAGGATTTGAGAACCATAGAGAAGACTAGGAAGGAGATGTTTTGCTACGATATAGGAGTCCAAGTTTTTGGTGAGTTTTCTTAATGTTATTGCAGACATGCAAATCAAATTTGAGTTGGTCGTCAATGATGACCCCCCCAGGAGCTTGGTGTTATATTCAACAGAGATGAGTGCATTGTTGTCGGAGTTGACTGAGAAAGAGGGTTTGAAATGATTCGTGGTTTTGGGAGTAAAAAGCAGGAGTTTAGCTTTTTTTAGATTTAGAATCAACTGATTATGGGAGAACCACTTTTCAATTGATGAGAAGGAGTTTTGAGTGAGGGTGTTTAAGTCAGAGAGGGAGTTGGCAATGGTGATGGCTGTGGAGTCATCTGCGTATTGCACTACAGAAGACTGTAGGGAGGATGTGTGTAGTTGGTTAATGAATATATTAAACAGTAGAGGGATGAAAATGGATCCCTGAGGTAAACCCATTTTGATAGGGAGGGGATGAGATGTTGCAGAGAGCCATTTAACAGATATAGCTAGAAAACCAGGAAATGGTAGCTGTGGAAAGATAAAGTTCAGAGAGTTTAGCAGCAGAAGAGGGTCCGACACAGTGTCAAAAGCTTTAGAAAGGTCAAGAAATAGGGCTGAGACAAGTTTATTATTATCTCTGGCTTGGACTATACTATTCAGAAGGATATCAGGGCAGTGGAGGTTCTATGTTTGGGGTGAAAGCCCTGTTGTGTGGGAGGAGCAGGATCTCTTGTAAGAGGTAGTAGAGGGTTTGTTTGTGGACACTCTTTTCTAAGATTTTGGAAAAAGGAGATAAAATAGCTATAGGCCTGAAGTTGGTAAGTTCTGAGGAGTTTCCACCCTTGTGAATGGGAATAGTGTAAATTTTTTTCCAGATTGAGGGGACTTTGGATTTGGCAATGGAGCGGTTAATGAGAATGGAGATAGGGAGGGCAACTGAGTTGGCTGCCATCCTCAGGAAGAGAGGTGGCAGGTTGTCCACAGAAGGAGGGCAGGGTTTTAGTTTGGTGAGCATAGATTTAATATAGTTAGTTGAGACAAGTTTCAGAGAGAAGGCCTGGGTGGTTGAAGGTGGATTTGGAGTTATAACATTGGTGCTGGAGTTGTATTGTGGATACAGTTTGCTAATGGTTTCAATGAAGTAGGTATTAAAGGTAGTTGCTGTTTCTAATGGGGGAGTTGCTGGGACATGGATAAGGGCCAGATGGTCTGCCTGGGTGCAGAATTTGATTGATAGAGTGCCAAAATTTCTTTGGGTTAGTTGAGAGTGTGGAGGGAGTATTGGTATAGAAGGCTTTCTTATAGCTAATGATGCATTGTTTTGTAAGATTGTGCAGTACTTTGTAGTGTTGTAGATGGGAAGGGAGTTTTGCTTTAGACCAGACTCTCCAAGCTTTGTCTCTTTGTTGCATGACGGTGCCTGTGGTTTGAGTTAGCCATGGGGATATGAATGGGCAAGGGAGTTGAGAATATTGAGAAATATTAAACTGAATTTGAGGACTGTGTCATCAAGGAGTACAAATTTAAGGAATGTCCAGTTTACTGATGAGAGATGGTTATTTAAGATGTCAGAGTGAAAACTGGTGAGCTTGCAACAGGCTATGTATCTATGGGGTTGATCATAGTGGGCAGAGAATGTCAAAATCATGATAGGACAATGATCACTAAGGGATTCAGGGAGGGTTGTGGGGAAGTGATATTTTTGAGGTTCTAAGACGAGTATCCAGTCAATGAGGGAAGACGTATTAGTGAGTTTGTTGGTATGAGTAGGAGTAGATTTTAACTGGGAGAAGCCATGAAGATTAATATGTGTGGTAGGATAGCTGGAGGAAAAGGAAAGTCAATTAATATTTACATCACCCATGAGAGTAGTCTCATTGAGTGAGTGTTGTAAGAGCCAGGAGAGAATGTTCAATAATCATAATATATTACAACATGAACATATACAAATGTGTCACAACAGGGATCACCAAATCAGGAGAAAGCTGACACAGATATGCATAGATACTAAGATTATTGTTATCAATGTATGGAAAACAGTAAGGGCACTTATGCTACACATTCCTATCTCTACAATATAATAACATGTAAAAAGAGAAACCACACAGGATATAATGCAGAAAGCTTAATATCAGAAGACACATATCACAGTAAAGTGGTAAGTCAATAATATGAGCCAACTATGTGGACTATACTGTTGGACAGATAACACAGTCTAGGGTGACCCAGCTGATGTCTCAACCATGTGCAGACACATGCTGCCCTGGTTGTTCCACAGAGGAGATTGATGGGGTGACAATACCATGTTAAGCTGAAGAAGCATGGCTGTGAATTGAAGGCTTTGTAAATGGCAGAAGCACAGCAGATGGACCAGCTGTTGAACTCTGTGCAGGTCAGGCCACAGACAGTGATTCTTGATGGCCAGTGATGGTTCTGCATACATGTGGCCTGCTTCTCCCTTGTTGCAATCTGCTGGGTACAGACAAGGAACACAGAATCCTGCCAGTTGGACAACACTGCTGCAGTACCATAGAAGTCAGTATTTTGCCCATCCATGCCACAGAAAGCAGACTCTCATTCTGAGAGGCCAATGCAACCATAATCTCATCATGTCTGCACTCTTGTCCTTCATGCATGACACATAAGTGGTGTGCCACATGATCTGTGGCACGGCTAGTGCACGGATATCTGACAAATGCTGTTGCTGTGACTGTTCATTCACCTGCAGCAGGAGGCAGACACCCTCTGACACCTGGCCAAGCACAACATCTGCTTACCTACATATACAGCAATGCCCTGTTTCTGGGAGTTGTGAGGAACTGCCATCAGCAGCAGTCTCAACTGGGCTCTGTTGTCACTGGCCTCACCCTGTTCAACATCCATTGTGCCAGCAGTTGACCCCCACATCTAAGGTTACAGCTGCAGAACATCACTGTCAACCTCAAGGATTGACTCTGTAAACACCTCAATGTCCTGTGTACCAGGGCCATACAAGCATGCAGAGACACATCTTGAACCACAGCATGATCACTGACTGGGATGCTGGATGACACAGATAGTTGATGTACAACAAGATACAAAGACATAGATCAGGATGATGTGCTTAAATCACATGATGCATCATCAAAGACATATGACATATATCTCACTGCAATGTTACAAATAATGATAACTTTACATGAGGTCTACTGCATGTATATTTCCCTGAATCTACATACATGGAGTATATAATTTGGTTACAAGGCCAACATACATGACATAAGTGAGGAATACAAAAAACACACAGCTGACAATACCTCACAGGAAGATGGTGCTGTTGAACAGGGATGAAGTTCAACTATTGTGGGGAAAAACAGCATTATTGATCCCATCACTGACACAATTAACCAGATGAACACATTTAAAACATACAGAAGGTGTGACATACAAATACCACACATATGTGAACTTGATGAGGTTAATGCAGACTGGCCTAGGAATGGGAACAATGACAGAGTATTAATGGAGGACAACAACAGGATTATTAGCAATGACAGGTATAAAACACAGGTAATAGCTTACCATTGACAGACTCCTGCAGTGGAGACATTGTGGGTTGTACTGTAGGTCCTGCAGTGGGAAAGTAAAGAGAAAGACAACAGAGTCATGCATTTAGCAAAAACAATACTGACAGCATCACATATACAACACATTAACATGGGCTGCAAATATTCAAGTGATTAACATTGCAACTGTACAACAGATAAATATCAACATAAGTGTCATGTATCACATGTGTGCTACATACTGATGCAAGATGTGATAATTTTATTGTAACATACCCGGTCTGTCTGCACCCGAACCTGCATGGCTTGGGCCTCCAGTGCCATGAAATGAGGCTGAGACTAAAATAAGGTAGTGGTCAGAGTAACAGTATGGAGACACTCACTTGCCAATCTCTGGTTTAGTCCTGTAGTAGATGGAACTGTAAATATTAATGCAAATAACATTACAAATGTTTGGACTGCTATATCTGTGCTTCATTTGTATCAATTTGTGTTATTAGACTTATGTTCATCATCTTCACCCTATGTGGATGTGTTCATGCTTCAATTCTGCTGCTGTAAATCAAAAACAGCAATACATGAATATACATACTACAGCCATATGTAGCGATTGTCTTTGACAGACAATGATACACACATGATAATATTCTTGTGTGAGCCCATTTGTGCATTTGATTCTGTGAACAGCATAAGTCAACATAAACAGAATGCATCCCGGTGAAATCGCTGTCTGTGATAAATATTATTGTAACATATAAAAAGTAACACCAATGCCTTCATACATAACATTTGTGAAAATTAACATAATTTGTAACATCTTTACAGTTCATGAGTGGGATTAGAGCCCCCACACTACATATATGTTGAATGGCTGTCCAATGACAAGAGCATCATGCCACAGGAGATTGCTTGAATTTCACATTAAAATAGTAGAGCAAGTAACAATTTAACAGCTTACAGAAAGCGTCAGAAAACCTCAGGATCCATAGGTAGGCTATAGACAGTAAGTATCCTTAGTATATTAAGCCAGTAGTTATAACACCTTTGTTAAGCAGCATCATTGAAGCAATATCCATAACAGCAACAGTGCATGTTTGTAAGAGGTTTGTTAGGAACTATGAATTAAGAAATATCAGTAATATCAACATCACATATGGATATGGATACTCTTGGAATCACACCTCTCAACTATACCGAATTTCTCGGTAAATACTGGTTTTGAGGGCAAAATATTGGGGTGCCATGAATTCCTGGATGGCCCCTTTAATTTCTGAATTTCTTGTTTTTTTTCTTTTTTTTATTTTGTTTTTTAAATTTTACTCCTGACGTCATCACGTGCACAGGGTGCGCGATGACCTCAGCTTTTGCAGTACAGTCTGTGTTCAAGCAGTGCACAGACAGCACATCTTTCATCCCCAGCTCCTCCTCTTCAGCTAAAAACACTACCTATGTTCTTAACTTTTACTTGTTAGGACCAGTTCACCTACCCGAGCAACTCAAACAAACATAAAATTGACAGTGGTACATATAGCTTGGAATGAAAGAGAAAAAGCCTTCACGTTCCACAACGCCACCCTCTTTCCAGTCCTTCCTCTCACCTTCCTTCTCATCTAATATAAAAAGTACCCATTCAGTTTTGGCACTCACTGCAAATGCTGTCATCACTTGCACTCTGGTATCTCAGCTCTTTTATTAACCACTGTAACTAACCAAACTGTACAAGCCTCACACAGTCCCAAAACAACAGAACATTTAAAGACATCTGTGAGTGTTGCCACGCAATAACTACTTGCACAATACTTGCTGAGAGGTGTAGTTTCTTTTGTTCAAAAAATAAATAAATAAAAACTGTAATTTCAGTACATACAGGTCTCCGATCTCAAAACCACAAAGCTCAGAATGTACTGCATGGTTCTAGTGTCCATTGTGAAATCAACTGTCAGGTTGCACGAATGCTTTATCCTTGTAAAACTACGGTGCCTGTCCACGAACCATAAGCTTCCACTGCAACTTCTCACTTTTTGCGTATTCTATAGCTAAAATATACATGAAATGTACAAATACTATTCTATTTTTAATAAATAGTTGCATACATTTGTTATGCTATATTCTAAGTACTGTCGCTTTTGATGATACTCCTTCCAGCGATTGGCTCATTCTACCGTAATCCCACATCCCAGAAGAGATTGAGCTGAGATATCAGTAGGCACATGCTCTTTGAAATTTGGTAAGTGATTATTATTTATAGGGCATCTAGAAATTAATTTTATTGTAGTGAGAAGACTGCTTGCAAGAGTAGCTTTAGCATTTAGCCCTCTGTAATACCCATGCAATGAGCTTGGTTTGACTGGTTACTGATGCATTTCTGTCAGTGTTTGGTGCTTTTTAACAGTATAACTGCATTTATGTTTATTGTTTTAAATCATCCCACCCAGGTCTGTAAGCTGGCAGGATATAGCTCCTTATTAACTGTCTCAGCTCCTTATTTTATGGATAGAATTTTTTTTTCTTTTTTTTTTTTTTTTTTGTAGGGGAGCTAGAGCCGATGCTGGCATTCTGTGGGTGCAAGGCAGAGAAAGTAATTTTGGATGGAGCACCAGCCCTTCAAAGGGACACACACACCCAAATACTATACAAACAATGGACTGCATTTTATTTTAGGTGTATTAATGATTTATTATGCTGTGGGATGGGAAGCTTGAACAGTTTAATTGTATCAGTGGATTTACAGATTTTATATATATTTTATAAGCAATAATTCTAAGGCTTTAGTTGACATTTTAGATGTACATGTGCTGAATGATCGTTTAATGATGAAGCATCTGCCTGTTTGGCAGTTAGTGCAGGGGACTAAAGCTCTGAGTTGTTAATGAGCAACTTCTTGTAACCCAGGGAAGAGGTTTGATTCCTGCCACCTTCATTTATCTAGTTTGTGACTTTGTTCCTTGGTCACCCTTGAAAAGGACAGTTGTGTCCACGGGCTTACCCAGTTAACAAATATAAAATTAAGAAAGAAAGTATGTGAATGTACAGATTTATTTATGTTCATTCTACACTGAATGTTGAAAAAACTATTTATGATTTCTGGATGTTATTTTTATTTTTTGGTTGGCTCCCTATAATAGAATAACCAAATTCCTTAACTATATTAATAACACTACAGAGTTTTTAAAATTCATTTAGCAACATTTGAATAACACAGTCAAGGAATTAATATGGCAACTTAACTTGAATCTCCTCAAGGCTGAATAAGCAACTGTTTTACCAGCCTTAAAACTTAGGGCTGCTAAGTTATAATATATGAACTATATGTTTTATTGTTATCTAGTTCTCTTAATAACAAATGATCTGATGAATTTTATATTTATGTATATATTTATGATTTTTTTTATAATATACAACAGTACAGAATTTTTAAGAGAGAATGCTTTTTTCATTGTTAACGTTCTTATGTTATTATGATGTTTTTATAGTTATGAACTGGTTGAATTTGATTGGACTCTTGCTATCATATGATCATTATCTACCTCATTAATTTAAAACGGATTATGGATGACCTCTCTTGGTTCTGATGAAGTCCTAAATTGTGAAGGACAAAAGGGCTTAAACTAGATTTAGCTATTGTATCAAATTATTGTGCCTTCAGTTATCTGACACCCCTGAGTTGTTTATGCAACTTTACTTTATATGTCCAAAAAGTCTAGTTAACTGAGGGTGAAGCAGTGAGATGTAAACGTAATAAAAATATCCAAAATCCAAGGAATCTCCAAACGGTCATTCAAAAGTAGTAGATTTTATTTCATACAGACAAGCGCTTTCGCTAATAGTAGCTTCATCAGGTCTATCTAATACAAATGAATTAAGAAGTGTTTTTATATATAATCTTAGCAGTTCAATTAGACATAATTACATCACTAACTTAAAAGGGAAATATCACTACTTTTAAAACCAATTTGTGTATAGATAAAGAATTGTGTTTCCTTCTAGCATACTTATATATGATTATCTTGCATCATAAAGAAGTGAATGTATAAAAGTATATTGTAAATGTATAGCAAACATGTAATGTATTAAAAAAATGAATTAATTATAAAAACTAGATCCCTGAGCTTATATGTGCATATGTAACTGTATCATAAATGCATATTGTGAATATGCTGAGCAGTTTGAAGAATATATATATGTATGTGTATACTGGTATATATATATGTATATGTATACAAAAATGTGTATGAATCTCTGAAATATGTATATATGTAGTATGAATGTCATCCGTGCATACTTATGTGTGCAAATGTAGGGAATATGTAACTGTAAATATAAACAAACTTAAGAAATACTTATAAAATGTGCCTACATCTATATAATAAATATGACACATGTCTAACATATTTAAATAAGAATATATGTCATTGAAAACAGTAATTAATAATCAAATACTTGGAAAGCTTAAAAAACTTATAAAAACTTTTGTCAATGTTAAATGTATGTGCTTCTACAACATTTCTAAAATATAGATATAATGAATGTAAAACACTTATATAATGTTGATACCCTTTGTGGTACATATTCTATGTAGGCATAGATAGAGCACATTCAAAGATACTAATAAATAATACAATCAAAGTGCACCTACAAATCTAAAAAGTGTTGTCTTACTTAATTTTCCTTCTTTTCCTCAACTTAGGTTTTATGGATACCCTCTCATTTAAACCTTTCCCACTGTCTGCTCTTAATCGTATGATCCAATCATTCTCTCTGTCCTCCGTGTGATTACGAATATCTCCTCCTCTACTATTGGTTGGTATCACTTCTAGGACTCTGAAATGGAAAATATGTGTAGAGTCATTGTCTACCACGTGTTTGGCTAAAGCGTTGTTCTGAAAACATTTCTTAATATGATAAACATGTTCTCTGATGCGGTCTCTAAATCTACGATTAGTTTTCCCTCGTAGAAGCACTTGCATACTGCATACTGCTAAATATACTATATTAGAAGTCATGCAATTTGCTGCAGTAGTAGTTTAAAGACTTTCCCTGTATCTGGGTGTAAAAGGTAATGCTTGTGTCTATATATGAGCAAAATTGCATTTGCCACATGGCTCAGTGTGTCCTATTCTAGTAGCAGGCTGACTTCCCTTAGTATCACATAACATCCTTTTCAAATTTTCCGATTTCTATATTGAAATTTGAATTTCACCTACAATGTTCTTTATCTCTCCATTTATATCGAATATACTCCAATACTTGCTTATGATGTCCCTAATCCTATAACTGTCAGAAGTGAATGACGTCATAAATTTTACAACTGGGGAGCTGTACTCACAGCCTGTATTTCTATGTAGGTTGTCTGGGCCAAAATATGGTGTGGCAATAGTTCTCCTTAAATTGGGTAGGTCTTGTAAATTGCTCTCCACCTCATGTTCCTGGTATCCTCTCTCTGTTAACCTACCCTTCAACAGATCTAGTTCTAAATTAAAACCTTCAGTTGTTGGATTAAGTCTGGAGGCCCTTATCCCCTGTCCTCTTATGATGTTCTTAAATACAAATGAGGGGTGCATACTTGATCTCATTAACAGGGAATTACTATAACATGCTTTACGAAAAATCCCTGTATTAATCAACCCGTTGGGCAATTTCTCTATGTATTAATGTATTATTTAAAACAGGACTATTTGTTGAACAAGTTGCATTCTATCGACGTTTTGTCGATGACGTTTTCCTTTTATGGAAAGGCACGGTAGAACAACTAGAACTATTCCTTAGAACTATTAATGACCTAACGGGCTTTCTTACCTTTACACTAAATTATTCAAGGAACAAGATTGAATTCCTCGATCTATACATAGAGAAATTGCCCAACGGGTTGATTAATACAGGGATTTTTCGTAAAGCATGTTATAGTAATTCCCTGTTAATGAGATCAAGTATGCACCCCTCATTTGTATTTAAGAACATCATAAGAGGACAGGGGATAAGGGCCTCCAGACTTAATCCAACAACTGAAGGTTTTAATTTAGAACTAGATCTGTTGAAGGGTAGGTTAACAGAGAGAGGATACCAGGAACATGAGGTGGAGAGCAATTTACAAGACCTACCCAATTTAAGGAGAACTATTGCCACACCATATTTTGGCCCAGACAACCTACATAGAAATACAGGCTGTGAGTACAGCTCCCCAGTTGTAAAATTTATGACGTCATTCACTTCTGACAGTTATAGGATTAGGGACATCATAAGCAAGTATTGGAGTATATTCGATATAAATGGAGAGATAAAGAACATTGTAGGTGAAATTCCGAAATTTCAATATAGAAATCGGAAAAATTTGAAAAGGATGTTATGTGATACTAAGGGAAGTCAGCCCGTTACTAGAATAGGACACACTGAGCCATGTGGCAAATGCAATTTTTGCTCATATATAGACACAAGCATTACCTTTTTACACCCAGATACAGGGAAAGTCTTTAAAACTACCACTGCAGCAAATTGCATGACTTCTAATATAGTATATTTAGCAGTATGCGCAGTATGCAAGTGCTTCTACGTAGGGAAAACTAATCGTAGATTTAGAGACCGCATCAGAGAACATGTTTATCATATTAAGAAATGTTTTCAGAACAACGCTTTAGCCAAACACGTGGTAGACAATGACTCTACACATATTTTCCATTTCAGAGTCCTAGAAGTGATACCAACCAATAGTAGAGGAGGAGATATTCGTAATCACACGGAGGACAGAGAGAATGATTGGATCATACGATTAAGAGCAGACAGTGGGAAAGGTTTAAATGAGAGGGTATCCATAAAACCTAAGTTGAGGAAAAGAAGGAAAATTAAGTAAGACAACACTTTTTAGATTTATAGGTGCACTTTGATTGTATTATTTATTAGTATCTTTAAATGTGCTCTATCTATGCCTACATAGAATATGTACCACAAAGGGTATCAATATTATCTAAGTGTTTTACATTCATTATATCTATATTTTAGAAATGTTGTAGAAGCACATACATTTAACATTGACAAAAGTTTTTATAAGTTTTTTAAGCTTTCCAAGTATTTGATTATTAATTACTGTTTTCAATGACATATATTCTTATTTAAATATGTTAGACATGTGTCATATTTATTATATAGATGTAGGCACATTTTATAAGTATTTCTTAAGTTTGTTTATATTTACAGTTACATATTCCCTACATTTGCACACATAAGTATGCACGGATGACATTCATACTACATATATACATATTTCAGAGATTCATACACATTTTTGTATACATATTTTATATACTATATATTATTTCATTATACCAGTATACACATACATATATATATTCTTCAAACTGCTCAGCATATTCACAATATGCATTTATGATACAGTTACATATGCACATATAAGCTCAGGGATCTAGTTTTTATAATTAATTCATTTTTTTAATACATTACATGTTTGCTATACATTTACAATATACTTTTATACATTCACTTCTTTATGATGCAAGATAATCATATATAAGTATGCTAGAAGGAAACACAATTCTTTATCTATACACAAATTGGTTTTAAAAGTAGTGATATTTCCCTTTTAAGTTAGTGATGTAATTATGTCTAATTGAACTGCTAAGATTATATATAAAAACACTTCTTAATTCATTTGTATTAGATAGACCTGATGAAGCTACTATTAGCGAAAGCGCTTGTCTGTATGAAATAAAATCTACTACTTTTGAATGACCGTTTGGAGATTCCTTGGATTTTGGATATTTTTATTACGTTTACATCTCACTGCTTCACCCTCAGTTAACTAGACTTTTTGGACTATACTTGTTATTCAATTTCTAACTGAGGGCGTTCATCGTAGTGGTGGTTTGATTTTCTTATTTACTTTATATGTAGTTTACAATATTTTTTGGCACTGCACACTAAGTGAGCAGCTAACACATATACTAATAAGATAAAATAAATAAAAGAGCAGTGTAGTAATAGTTCTGTAGGCATTTGTGTGTGATAATCACACAGAAATGCCTGCCGTTAAGTAAAAGTTAAGAACATATTACCTAATGCCTGCAGCTGTTAAGTAATTTCCGAGACCTGAGTCCACTCTCTAAAATGTAATCACACTGTCATTGAATATTCTAAATCACACTGTGGTTACATTTTAGAGAAATGGCAGCAGATTACTTAACGGGCGGCTGCAGGCATTAGGTACTATGTTCGTAACTTTTACTTAACAGTAGGAGCAGGCATTTGTGCATTTCAGAGAAACTTTAATTACTGCCAAAGTGCCGAGAATTGAAACTGCAAAAAACAGCAGGAGAAACTGTGCTTTTACTTACTTAATGGGTGGGTGTATGATTACTAACTGCCGTTTGCCGAGTATACTACTGTGCATTTTAATTAACTGCCAAGTGAAGTTGAACTGCTGTGCATTTTATTTAGCTGATGAGTGAACTGCTGTGCAACTTATTTAACTTCCGAGTGAACTGCTGACTGTGCATTTTATTTAACTGATGAACTGCTGACTGTGCATTTTATTTAACTAGTGAACTGCTGACTGCATTTTACTTAACTGGTGAACTGCTGACTGTGCATTTTATTTAACTAGTGAACTGCTGACTGTGCATTTCATTTAACTGGTGAACTGCTGTGCATTTTATTTAACTGGTGGACTGGTGTGTGTGTGTGTGTGTGTGTGTGTGTGTGTGTGTGTGTGTGTGTGTGTGTGTGTGTGTGTGTGTGTGTGTGTGTGTGTGTGTGTGTGTGCGTGTGTGTGTGTGTGTGTGTGAGTGTGTGTGTGTGTGTGTGTGTGTGTGTGTATGTACCTAGGCGAAACATTTTATAAGTATTGTGAATGATTTCATTTTAATTAATTACATTTCTTCAGTTTACATATTCACCTGAACTTATTTAAAGGAGCAGTGGTGAACTTACATTATAATTCTGTTCAATCAAGTCCATAATAAATATCTCACAGAAATTTATCAAATATTACTATTTGTTGCTTTTGGACTTTAGGACTAAAAAGTTATTTATTGGTTACAGTAATATTATCCATATATTTTTATGCTATAAACTGAAGCTGGATATTATATTTTGCCATGGTTTTATTTGAGTAATGCCTCATGTGTGCACAAAGTCATATTTTCCTGTTCTCTAATTGTAGATGTAATAATTGTAGATGGAAGCAGAATTATAGATAATCCACCATACAGACAACATGAATGATACATCCATTTGCCATTTCACTGTTTCGTCTTTCCATTTTTTGATGTATTCTTTCCAATGTTTTTGATGGATTACTAAATTCTACCACTATGCACATTATTGTTTATGGTAAATGGGGCGAAATAGCCAGATAATGGGACATTGGAATGGCTGCAGGGGGACTCTGGGGCCATATTTTGGTTGTCTGTTCTTCAGTTTGCATTTGAAAGTTGGTATCCCACAATTCCATTGCAGTGGGCAGGGCTATATAATTCTATATGCAAATGTTATGTTAATCAGCGTACAGATTTGTACCTATTTTTCATGGGATTTGTCCAGATTGTTGATGTTTCCCGGTTGAGAGATATGCTTGGAATTCATAGATTTTTGTAGCTACACCAAAGAGTGCAAGGAATGAGCAGTAAGAATTGGGGATGATCCATAAATCAGTCTTCATATATTGTTAACATTTGCAATATAAGTCTGTCTATACAACTGCATATGAGACAAACTTATTTAAAATAACAACACTTGTCTTTATAATGCTCAAAACAACATCACTCCAGTAACTTATAAGAACTTCTGTTAAAGATAAAAATGTGAGTAACAATTAATTTATCTATGTACCTTTGGAAAATGACTGACTTGAAAAGATATACTAATCACCAAAATAGAAATGCAATTAATTACCAATGTACCTGTCACTCTGACTCACAGAATCAAAGTGCACCTAATGTGCATCCACCTTTAAGTGCCATTTGCTTCATACAAAATTAATGAGTCTCATTAAGATTCAAGTTTTTGTAATTCCATTTGCACACCTCCATGTAAACTGGCGTCATGCACCATAGTTCGCAGGTTTTCTGTGGAAACACCCCAATAAGTATCAATAAGTGGTACCATGTGACATGCTTTTTATCTTCCAATGATCTGATAACATGACATAAGCACCACTTTCAACTATTGATTTTGATACATTTACTGATCAGACCATTGCTAATTGTGAACTGAGTGGTACCTCATTGAGCATTTCTCTGTGTCTGTATTTTCCATACTTCTTTAACTTGGGACTCATGATGGCTACATCAAGGAGGCTAAGACATGTCCATGCACCCAAGTGGACCAAAGAAGAGACAACCCAGATGTTGACTGTGTATGCTACACTGTAGAACAGGATGAGAGCCAAAACCATGAACTTCACCATGATAGACATATTGAACCAGATGGTGAGGGACCACCAAAGGAGGACAGGGATCTACTGCATTGGAATGCAGGTTCACAATTGCTATAGCAACCTGCATTGGAGTAACTCAGAGAATTTACAGTGGAGGGTCACGGAGGTAGCTCATAGATCCCTACAGTAAGTCACAATATTCTACACATACCTGAGCATTCCTACAGATTTTACAGATATTTCTCAGTCCCATATGTATCTGTCTTACTAACTGTGGGTTCAATTCTCATGTTGTTAATGTATTTAATAAAGTACAGTGTGACGCCCATGCACTGGCCTAGCAATAAACGAGCCTCGATCCTCACCACTAACTCCAGTGAGGGGCATACATATAGGGAAAGGATAATAAATACACACACAGTAAAGTGCAATTTCCCTTAAGAGCACACAGAGATCATAGTCAGTCTGGGGGCTGGTTTCTCCCTTTCTCCCCAGGTCTCCAATAAGACTGTCCACTTTCACAGCTATATGGTCTAGATCTCAGCCTAGTGGGCAAGCTAAAACCTCCAGCACCCACTCAGTCCAACCAGTGCTTTGTGTCCCTGCCCAAGTAACTGACACACACACACACACACACACACACACACACACACACACACACACACACACACACACACACACACACACTTTGAGATAAGAGTTTATACAACCACACAGACACTCCTGGGGAAGGCTGGCACAGGTTCTCCAACTGTGCCCCTTTTCTGCCCAGTGTAAAAGGTAGTACCAGCTGCCACCACCCACTTATATTTATCAGCTACTCAAAGGCCCTTAAAAGGGTGTCCAATTATTACTGTGCAATATTACTGCTGGGACATTGGTACCCCTTCCACTGAGGTGTCAGTCCGAGCCTCACTGAGAAGATCAGTCACCAGATCTCCCTCAGACTCCTCCTGCAATTCACTGCAAATGCTCAGCACAAGGGCCTCCTTATCATGGTATGGTTTCATCATGTTAACATGGTACAATTTGTGCTCCTGCCTCCCGACTAGCAGTTCCACCATGTAGTTAACATCACTTACCTTTCTTACCACCTTGTAGGGTCCCTCCCAAGCTGCTTGCAGATTTTTGTGTCTGACAGGAATGAGAACCATTACTTGCTGCCCCACAGCATACTCTCTAGCTTGAGCATTCCTGTCATACCAGACCTTTTTCTGCTGTTGGGCCTCTGCCAGGTTCTCCTTTTACAAGCCCATGAGTTCCCTGAACCTTGTCCTGAGGTTTAGGACATATGCCACAACAGACTCCTTGTGAGGTTCACACTCACCTTCCCACTCATCTCAAATTAAATCTAGAGGCCCCTTCACCCTATGCCTATACAACTCAAAGGGTGAAAAACCTGTGGATTTCTGGGGAACCTCTCTGTAAGAAAACAACAGATGGGGCAAATATTTGCCCCACTCCCTCTTGAACTGGTCTGCAAATGCTCGTAGCATGGACTTGATTGTAGAGTTTAACCTCTCAACAAGGCCATTAGTCTGGGGATGGTAGCAGGTGGTCTTCAGGTGTTTCACCCCACAGGACTTCCACAGACAAGCCAACAGGTCTGACATGAAATTGGCACCTCTGTCAGTCAGTATTTCTTTTGGGAAACCTACCCTGCTGAAAATCTCTAACAAAGCATTTGCCACCTTTTCTACCTCAATGAAGGACAGGGCCACTGCCTCAGGGTATCTTGTAGCATAATCTATGACCACTAGGATATACTTTTTCCCTGTGGAACTTGGGGTACTCAGAAGCTCCACAATATCCATAGCTACCCTATGAAATGGTTCCTCAATCACAGGCAAAGGCATCAAAGGAGCTTTCACATTGTTTCCTGCCTTGCCGACATTTTGGCACTGCTCACATGTCCTGCAGTACCGTTACATCTCTGGAAATTCCAGGCCAATAGATGTTCTGCATAATACGTCTCTTTGTATGTTTTATGCCCATCTGACCTGCAAAGGGAATATCATGGGCTAGGGCTAGAAGTGCCAGATGGTAGGCCCTAGGCACTAACAACTGCTGTATGCTCTCACATTCTAGCCCTTCCTCAGGGGTCCACTCTCTATACAGTAACCCTTTGTCCCAGTATACAGATTCACCCTTCCCTTGAGAATCAGGTGCCTCACTACCTACCTGCCTTAGGCTTTGCAACGTAGGGTCTGAGAGCTGAGCCTATCTCAACTCTCTCTTTGTAACCCTTCCCAGCTCCCCTTCCACAGGAAGTCTGGCATCTTCTGACAGTGTTGCCTCACTGTCAGCCTGGGTACTACTACTCACCTCTACCTTTGCAGTCACTCTGTCCAAGGGAACATCAGTACCCACAAGCAGCTGTGGCTCACCTCCAGCCTCACTGTTACAGAGTAGCTCCCTACCTGAAGTAACGATCTCACCAGTCCTGGCTGCAAGTATGTGGTCTGTCTGGGTCTCCCCCAGGCTACCAGACCCACATGCTTGTATCCTAGCCTGACTGCGTGTAACTTCGTAAGCACATGGTACTGCCTCATCCAAATTCTTCCCTAGTAGGACATCTGCAAGATGGTAGTTCGGTACCCTCGTTGTCTCAACACAGCCTACTATTGGCATTTTGCCTTCCCCACTTACTGGCTCTCTCAGCTTTTGTTCCTCAACTTCCCTCCGTGAACATCTGTATGCCACATGGCCCCACTGGTTGCATTCAAAACATTTTACCCTAGGTCCTTTACATGTACCTGGACTAGAGACTTCCACTGCTACTGGCAGATTCTGTTGGGGCAGTCTGTGTTGCCCACCATGGGCTCCTTTAGACCCATGAGCAGTATTGGGGGTCCCTTTCCTGTGCAGGGATGCCCTCCTTGCTTGGTATAGGTCTCCCTTCTTCCCTAACTCATCTGAAGTAGCACATTATCTATCAGCTAACCAGATCCTCATGTCCTCAGGCAAAGTGCTAAGGGCTTGTTCCCTCACCAAAAGGTCTGCCAGCCTTTCAAAAGTTGTGACCTGACATCCACTCACCCAACTATGAAAATAAGTGCTCCATTCAGCAACATATTCACACACACTTTCATCTGCTTTGCGTCTATGCTCACAAAACATTTTCCTATAAGTTTCAGGTGTTAGCTTAAAACATTCTAACAAGTAATTTTTAACAGCAGTTTCATCAAAATATTCACAATCAGCAAGTTTAGACAACACAGTTACAGCTTTACCATGGTGTAAGGGGGTCAGGAACCATAACCAGAGCCTTTGGTCAACATCATGCTGTTTACATACCCTCTCAGACATATGACCAATACTATCAAAATTATCCCCTTGTTTAAACTAAGGAAGAAATTTACTGACCTTTTGTGCTTCTAGGGTCCAGTTACTCCCATCCCCATTACCTCCATGACTCTGTCAAAGAGTCAGCATCTCCCTCTCATGCTGCCTCTGCCTCTCCTTTTCCTCAGCTTCCAGGCCTAGCAGTTTCTCATTCTCCTCAGCCTGCAGACATCTCAGTCTCTCAGCTGCTTCTATTTCCCAATGCCTGGCCTCTAACGCAAGTCTCTTTAGCTCCAGATGGATTTTTAAGTCCTCCTCAGAAAGGTTGAGTTGTCCATTCTCTGAGGGTGGTACTTCTCCTCTGCCAGACTGATCATCCTCCTGGTGTTTTCTGATGCAGCTGTGACCAAAGCTGCAATCATGTCTGCCTTAGTCAGGTTTCCATGCACCAGTCCCCTAGCCTGGCACATCTCAGCCAGCTGGCTCCTTGTCAGCTTTCCATACTCCTCTGCTGACATGCTGCCTGCTCTCCCTGACTAACTAAGCTAATAAAAGAAATAAAACAATTGTGACCTGAACTCTGAGTATTCACTGCATGGCGGATTTGGAATACAAAAACATCTTCAGTGATCACTGTACACAAGCTACAGGAATTCACTCTACCCACACTACTACAAGCCAATTAGTATTTGCCAACCAATTAATATGTGGTGTGGATATCCCACCACTGCTAAACAATTAATATGTAATGCCCATGCACTGGGCCCAGCAATCAAGGAGCCTCAGTCCTCACCACTGACACCAGTGAGGGGCGTCTATATAGGGAAAGGATAATAAATACACACACAGTAAAGTACAATTTCCCTTCATCCCTGGTTTGGCACCTGTGTCTCTAATGGACACAGGTAACCTGTAAATGGTTCATCTCCTAGGCCCATGCTTACACTTATCAAGGGTATCAGAACTTGTCAGAAATTCAGGATGCATGGCTAGGCTTAAAAAGGCCCTTGTGGTCATTAGCTTAGTAAACACCTAGGAACCTATGAACAGGGTTTGTAGAACAGTATCTCATTGTTTGGGAATGACATGTGCTGGCCATTGACTCAGCTTGAAGGAAACAAGGCAACATGCCTACTTTTTGGTGTGCTGTGTGCTCAAATCCAGAGAGGGAACACATATTTGCAACTGTTATTTTTCCTTAATCTACCTATAGCATTTATTTAGAGAAGCATAATTCACTTATTGATATTAATGTATATTCTGGGCATGGTTGCAAAGAACTCAGTTACTCATCGAATTACTATGAACATATTTGTAATCTGTAACTTTCCATTAACATCAGCTATTTAACAGTAGGGTCAGTAAATCTTGCTAAAGACTGTTATATATCCAAGCAATTCATTGGTTAATATTTTATACTTTGTAAAAGTGCTATGAAGGTCTGTTTTATCCAGAAATATTAAATTCAATTCATTAACATCATCTTCATCTTTTGAGGGAGTGGGACGGGCAGACTAACAGTTGGAATGCAGAACAGGGAAGTTGTATGTATTTTCTTAGTAATGTCCACTTTGACAAGGAATATCATGGTCTTCACACATATTGTACTGCGTCCCTTATGTCAGCAAGTTGTATATGTCCATTCACAGAAGCTCTGTGCTACACGGCACTGTCTGAGACACCATTACTGTTAATGTTTCTGAACACAGTGTTGACATGAATGACATTTTCATACTGTTTAGCTACAAAAGCAGCCCATGTTCATACTCTGAAATTCTAAGGCAAGATCCTTATTAGAAGACCAACCCCCATCCAGATGATGTCATAAAAAACTGCATTCAACGTAAACTGTTTCAGTGAAGCTCTGTTAGATAGGCAGCTTGAATCTCATATCTTCCAGTATGTGTTCAAAGATGTTAACACCTGTATGTAACACTGTCACAATATACATTTGGCAGTGTTAATACTTGTATGTAACACTGTCAAACATGTATTGCAATTATCTAATGTTCTCCAGAAATAAATGTCTAGAATCTGTGCTGAGAAATGTATATCACTGATATTTGAGGAATACATCATTCATGCATTCTCTTTTATGTTTTCAGGCAAGGACCGGACCATAGCAGGAATTGAGCCATGTGGATCAAGCAGATGCACAGGATTGAGGAGCAGCAAAGGGAGAGAGGTATGTGTATTATTTTCCTGTACTAAATGCATCTTCCCCTGTTTACAGGTCAGTATTTTTCACAATAACATGTATATTGATTAGAATGCAGGAATACCCATCATGCATCAGCAAAGTAAGCAAAATCATCACACAATAGCTGAGCTTACAAGTGTGACTGAAATCTTAAAATGCTGAACTTTCCTGTAGCAGTGAGTTACAGTTTCTGCATAGAGTTTTTGAATTGTAATGCACAACCTAAATTAGGGTTGCCACCTGTTCCTCTTTGCAAGGGACAGTCCATCTTTGGGTAGCTGCGTCCTGTGGAGGAAAAAAAACTAAATAATGGCAAATGACCTGAGGTTTTAGAACAAAAAATATTTCATATGTTTTCTTTAATAGTTGTATAAAACAGTTATTTTGTATCTGAAACACCTAAGTGTCATATGAAATAGCACAAACAACTCAAATGCTACAAGAATAAGCTTTTATGTTGGCAAAAAAGTGTTCCGTCTTTTGCAGTGGCTGTGGGTATGCTTTGTCCTGCAAAATCTCACCTTTCTACAAAAAAAATGCCATACTTTGAGCATTTGAAAATGTGGCATCCCTATCTTAAATAACAGTTGGGTTGGTGTATCTGTCACATATTTTGAGCTGGATGTTTTGCATCCAAGTCTAAGTGCTTTGCTTGCTGCTTGTGATGCATGGTTTGGCACACTTGTATGTATGGTTGTATTTTCCAGTGTTTGTTCTCCTGTGCATAGCCCACCTATTTGCATTGTGAATAGGTGTCTGCTGTGTCAGTGTTTGCAGACTGTGTGGCATGCATACTCTCAACCTCTTAGTGCAAGAAATCTGAACAGATCCCAACAAAATGGGGGGACAAATGTCCAAAAATAGGAATATATTTTACATATTGTTCTTATAAACTTAGAAAGTTGCTAGAGCAACAGGGTTTGTTTTAACATACATTTTCTGAAGGGTTTGAAGTCTGAAACTCAAATGCATGTCATTACTTAGTGACTTCAATCTTGAGATCATCCCAGTGATGTTCCAGAAAAACACAAATTTTATGAGGATCAGACTAAAAATATGAGCCAAAAATCTGGACATTCTGCAAAAAATCTGGACAGTTGAGAGGTATGGTGGCATGCCCTTCAGTTCAACATTAGTATTGTACTTCCTCCAAATGTTGGATGTTTTTGTACCAACACATTTCTAGCCTAGGTTTACTGATACTTGTGCAGACAGACATTTGATTGCAGCAGTTCATACTCTGCAAGCATATTCACAATGTTTTGATTTTTCAAGCTGATTGCTAATACTTTGTGATAGATAATGCATACAGTTGTACACATACACTACTGTTAGTACCAGATATATCTCATTCTCATAGATCAACAGCTGTGGTGATTGAACATATAGCATTGTTTTACTGTTGTATTCATTATATTGATGTGTCAGCAAATTATCATGTTGCTTGTCTCAGATGCTTGTCATATGGCTTGCCTATTGTCCACAATATTGTCATATCACTTTCTCCTCATTTTAACAATGACACTCTGTTGCTTTTCATGTAAATCATTGAATGCAAACAGTGAAATCTTTTGATTTAAGCAGTCATAAATTCATACAAAATTAATGACCTGGGTGGGTATGTCTAAGCCTATTGAATTGTTATAAAAGAATACTGTTTTCCATTTTACATATAGGACATATAGGGCCATGCATCCATGAGGTAACTCTGTCCATAATGGATGTGTGCCAGTCCCTGTGTAAACTGTTATCATAATTGTATTCTGTTTTGCTGTGATATTCATAGACTGTTCTGTGTGATAGACAATTGCTTTTCTTTTCTGTTGTAATTTTCAATTAATCTTGACAGAACATGGGACCCATGGATGTTCTCTGATCAAAAGATGATGACGAGTGCAAGCCAGGCCACTGCCAGAGTCTTCGAAGGATGACACTGATTATGCTGATGATAATAATGATGTAGAGGGACCTGGATCTGCCCGTGCCCAAGCCATCATGCCTGCACCCAGGAGGAGACAATGACATGACTGGAATTGAGGTGATTACTGGGAGGAGATCCAGGAGATCATGACCAATGGGTTCCGAAAACAAATGAGTGGCATGATTGGGTCCTTCTTTGAGGATATGGCATGGGCTATGTGCGATTCATTCAGGGACATAGTTGGTGAGGTCATTCAGGAGTCTGAGCCCCATCAGCCTGCCACCTCCAGTCCATAAGTATAGTCTGTGTGGTCCACTCATGTTATGCTGCCAACATGGTGATTGCCATTTCATTGACTGGACTATATATATATATATATATATATATATATATATATATATATATGCAATCTTGTGCATGAATACCATATATCTGTCATGCTTTGGCAATACTGATGCCATATGGGATCATACACAGGTATATCCTGCCTATGTGCAGTCCTCCTTTTGTGACTGCATCAAACAGTAAAGTAGTATTAATCTATACACAGTGTCACAGATAGCGCATTCTTTAACAGTACATTACACCATGTTGGTTGTATGTAGCATTTTCACATCCATTAAATACTGACATTGGTTCACACCTTCCGCAAATAGTTGTATATATTAACTGAATGTACATGTGCTCATATAGTCAATAACATACTGCCACACAAATGTACCTTTGACATGTGAGCATTCACTGAGTTATTGCTGATGTACTGTAATGATGCTCACAGGAGTGTCCTCTGCACTATAATGAGTAGGATGGTTGACATACA